>NC_056726.1:37124263-37226763 GCF_019279795.1 Protopterus annectens | reverse complement strand
TACAGCTGCAGATGAGAAGGCTGTGAACATGGACACCCATGCCAGCAGGTTGCTAAGGCTGCGTCGCAAGGCTGGTGAGTACAAATCTATCTTGTAGTATTCAGGGCAAATAAATAGAAAGCAGTAGAATGTCACCTGTCAGTATTTAAAAGTGGGTATGGTTTGTGCTGAATAAATGAGACATTAGCAGAATAATAGTGATGTACAGTGTATATATCAATAAAAGTGTCAGTACCTGTCAGTAAAAGTCAAAACCCCGGACTGGTTGTGTTTACTTTGGTATGTGGTAGTATGAATCGAAATTTGTACAGTTTCTGCACAGCAACTATAGCTCTGAAAGCATTAAATAATCAAAGCTCATCTGACAAAGATTGTGGAGTTGTAAAACAGGAGATTAACTATATGAAATGTTCCATGGACCAAGATCTGATACCTGAATAGGAATGTTGTGTTAACCAGTGTTTTCCAGACTGTGCTTTGTCAAGGTATGAATAGGCTGCCATACATGAATGTCAGAATTACATGGTCAGAGTATACAACCAAGAAAGTAATAGGTAGAAAACAGTCAAACATGAGCCATCAGTTTCTTAGTAGCTTATTCTGATGAAACACAAACTTTGTTCTATTTTTTTGCATAAACAGGCACGGTTCAAATCCCGGGAGTGGTAGCAAGCTCTATGCATAATTTCACCCAGGAATATGTGAATATGTATAGAAACATTCAGGAAGTGTTAACATAAATTTCCTCCACAGGTCTGCCAGGTAAGAAAAGGTATATCTTAGCTGTAAGAAGGCTGTACTTAATACACTGTGTATAACACCCACTGTCCAACCTCAAGGCTGCAAATGACAGCAAGATAAGTACATACACCAAATAGTCACCTCCAAGAAATGTCCCTCAAGTGTCACACTGTCACAGCTAGTGGTCACTGCCACCCACACCCAGGGTGACCAATAGAAATCAAGGTAGAGTATAGCAGTAGCACACACACACACACACACACACACACACACACACACACACACACACACACACTATGTGTGTACATATGTAACCCTATGTGAATATGGATAGAAATAGTCAGATAGTGTTAACAGAAATTTCCTGCACAAGTCTACCAGGTAAGAAAAGGCATAAATTAGCTGTACGAAGGCTGTAATTATACACAGTGTACAACACCCACTGTCCAATCACAAGGCTTAAAATGACAGCAAGATAAGTACATACACCAAGTAGTCTCCTCCAAGAAATGTCCCACATGTGCCATGCTGTCACAGCTAGTGGTCACTGCCACCCACACCCAGGGTGACCGATAGAAATCAAGGCAGAGTATGGCGTAGCACACACACACACGCACACACGCACACACGCACACACGCACACACACACACACACACACACACACACACACACACACACACACACACACACACACACACACACACACACACACACACACACACACACACACACTGTGAGTGCACATATGTAACCCTGACTATGTGAATATGGGTAGAAACAGTTAGGTAGTGGTAGCAGAGACTTCCTCCACAGGTCTGTTAGGTAAGAAAAGGTATAAATTAGCTGTAAGAAGGCTCTAATTATACACAGCATACAACACTCACTGTCCAACCCCAAGGCGGCAAATGACAGCAAGATTAGTACATACACCAAGTAGTCTTCTCCAAGAAATGTCCCTCAAGTGTCATGCTGTCACAGCTAGTGGTCACTGCCACCCATATCCAGGGTGACCGATAGAAATCAAGGCAAAGTATGGCAGCAACACACGCACACGCGCACACAGACAGTATGAGCGCACACATGTAACCCTGACTATGTGAATATGGGTAGAAACGGTCAGTTAGTGTTAACAGAAACTTCCTCCACAAGTCTGTGAGGTAAGAAAAGGTATAAATTAGCTGTAAGAAGGATGTAATTATACACTGTATACAAGCATACAACTGCCCAACCCAAGGACATAGGAAGATGTAAAGTGAGGTAATACCTGGAGAGTAATGAGTAGATCAATGATCATTACAGTTGTAACCAATTGACCCTTTGCAGTTGTTAATTTTCATCTCTCTCCCCCACCCTATCTGCACCAATAATCTAAATGCATAAATCAATGGGTATGTTTATCACCAAACCTGCTGCTGGGACATTTGTTCTATTATTCTACAAATATTTAAACGTTTGACTATTAATGTTCCCTGTTCAAATACTATCATTGGTGGCCTGTTGCTATCAATGTAACCTGCATGCTGTTATAATGCCCACTGTGGTTCCATATATGCATGTGCTCTGATTGCTATACAACTGTTCCAAATCTGCTGTTTTGGGTTAATGGGAATACCTATGCATGCTGTTATAACTAATCCTTGAATGTGTTTTTCATGATTAACCAACATATGTTATAAAACTGCAACACCATAGCACGTCTGGGAAAACTGATCCCAGCAGTTCTGCCTGTTCTGCCTCAACTGGCTGTGGCACCGGGCCACAGCATGTCTGGGACCCAACCCAGGACCTCCTCATCTGGTGGTCCTGCACCACCTTTGGGTGGAACTGCCTCAGGGGATGGGGCCCGCTATTCCCCCCAGGAGTGGGCGTGGACAGGATACTGTCACCCATCATCAGGTCCAGGGATTGGTGGATAGTGAGCTTCAGAAGGAGTTTGGAGATCTGCTACACCAGCTTGAGGGCCGCATGTCACATCTTGAAGGTCAGCCTGCCCCTCCTGATCAGATCCCAGCACAGCCACCTTTGCTGCCATGAAGGAGCAGTGGTGACTGCCCATGAGTGGGGCCTTCAGTCCCACTGCATCCATTTGGGGGCTTGTGGGCGTCTGATTCCCAACTACCCATCCCTTCCAAGGTGTTCACCCCCCACATGTGTCATATACTGCCCCTGTCTGCTGTCTTGTCTGTCTTCCTACCCAACCTACCTCCCCAAATATACCTACTATCCTTCCCCAACATCCCACTCTCACCTTATAAAAAAAAGGGCAACCTGTTCTCACAAAAAATGTCACCCCATACATAGCTGTCCATTTCACACACGGGCCCAAAGAACACATGTAATCTGGGCTAATTGGCTTAACAACACATTACTGTTATCCTCACCCCTCTCTCAGGGTTTGAGTGTCCAAATTTACCTCCAAATTCGGTATAAATGCACAGCTGTTGCTGTATCAGAAATGGACAGTTATGGACCTATCTTACACCCATCTTGCACATGCCTTGCCTTCTGTCACATTGTTTTTCACTCTGCATGCCCACTATTTCACCACTTTCCTATCACCCCTTTTTTCTTTTACAGAAATTAGAGCAGAAGTAATCAGGAGTAAGTAGCAGTAAGCAGCAGTAAGCGAGTTTGGACAATGCTAAGCAATGCCTACACAGATTAAGCAGTTTCCCTTTTAACCGTGTGTTGAAATTGCTTATCATCGTGCAAACATGTGCAAACCCACTTACAACTACTTAAAACTGCCTTAATCACACTATTTCCACCAGCCACTGTTCTTCCCAGCAACAAAACTTTCAGCCCTGCCTAGTCTTGAACATAGGACCCTATACACAATAGTCAAAGCAATTTACCACTACACCATCTGAGATGTAACAGTAAATGCTGTTTTTTCAAATATATCATTCAGTACAGGTATAGAATAGTAGGGAACAAACACTGTGAAATCAGTCATGTTTAGTATATATAAATATACACATATAGATGTGTATGGAGATAGATAAATATTAAAGAGTATATAAATCAGATATATGGAGCTATACATAAAAAAACAAATATGTATAGAATATATACATATATATTGTTATATAAACATAGATATAGATATTAAAAAAGGAATATATACATGTATATATATATATATATATATGTATATATATATATATATATATATATATATATGTGCCCATAACATGTAGTGGAGTCATACCTAGCAACATACTTCTACACCTCTTAGTGCAATAATGCTAGACAAAGGCTGTCATTAAGGGGGGACAATAGTCCAGGAACAGGGACATAATGTGTGTACTGCAGTTATAAATGTAGAATGTTCCTAAAGTAACAGTGTTCATGTCAGCATACCTCTTCAGTAGGATGTGAGTTCTGAAACTGAAATGTATGTCATCATTTACAGACAGAAATCCTCACATCATCACAGTGATTTACCACAGAAATGAAAATAATGATTCTGTGAAACACAACATACATATGAGCAATAGTCCTGGACAGTCTGAAGCAATCTGGCCAGTCAAGAGGTATGCTCAGAACCCCTTAGTGCAACAAATCTGGACCAAGCCTGACCAGGGGTGAGTGTAAAGCCATGAAACTGGGAACATATCCCAAATATTGGAGCAGATAAGGTGACACAGTTGATGCAGTAACACCCTCCTGTCTGTTGTACAATATATTGACTGGAATAGCCCAAGTCCAAAACCAAATTACTCCCCACTACTCACTGACATACATCTTCACATCATCACACTGATGTGTCAGACATACATAACACACATGGGGGCTAGGCAACAGTATATTTGATAAATATCGGGGCATAACATCACAGTAGAAACTACACTGAGATGCTAGGCATGTCACTAAGTACTGTTCTAAACTACAAGCAGTTTGACACAACACAAACCCAATTTTGCTATGGAAGAATACACATGTAATTGCAAATATTACAGGAATGTAACACCACTGACCAACACACAACAGCATGAAAGTGCATACCCAGAACCAATCACACCACATTCAAAGTGACATACTGGCAAGCTGCAGGAACAGTAAAGTATATGGACTGTGTGAAAAAAATCATCAACATGTTTGCCACTCACACACTATTCGTATATATACTGGCCCAATTCACAGTGTAGTCTGACACCTGACTGTGGTATGCGACTTGTCGCAGTCTGCCCCTACAAACATATACAGCTGATAGAGCACCAGAAGCTGGAGCAGCATGCAAAGTCAGATAGAAAAGGACCCTCAACACTTACATCTGCCCCCCTACACATGCCAAATAATGCATTCACAATACACTGCTACAGAATCCTGACAGTCTGTCAACAATTGCCAGAAATACACAGTCCTCTCAACTCTCCCACAGAGCATCCAGGCTTCGTCCTCATATATAAGGCCTTCTACACGTAACATGTCTGGCAGCCTGATACATCACTGGGATGATATCTGGAATGAAGTCATTATATAATGATACAGTACACCTATACAACCTTACAGCATAACATCAGGACAAAGCCCAACATATTTGGGGGCAGAGGCTCAAACACAGGGGCATTATTGACATATTGCTGTCATAAACTGAGAAAGGTGCTGCTGCAACAGGGTTGTTGTAACATATCTGTTCTGAGGAATATTAAGTCAAAAACACACATGGATGTTGCCATTTACTGACTTCAATCCTCAGAGTATGCTACTGCATTTCCAAGGCCAAAGAAATGTGTGAGTAACACACCAAATATAAGAGTTCGAACTTTGGCAAGTCTGTGGATAGCTCTACATTTGGAAGTTATGTCAACAACATAACACTATCAGACTTAAACTCATGCAGAGCATCCATATTCACACAAACCCTGTCAGACTAGCATTGGTTCAGCTGTATAACAATACTTGCGTTCTGCCCCTATGTCTGGAACATTCTCCCCCAGTTTGTTGGGCTGCCTCCAAAGTGTTTGTTGTAAGAGGTATTCCCAACTACACTCTTTGATGCTATTTGTCACACACCTCCATGAAATACTCCTCCCAGGCAAGGAAAAGGGGCAATGTCCACATGAAGTACTCAGTTATAGGAGTGTGTTTCCATGCTATTGGGTATGGGAATGATACCACAGCTGTTCCAAATGCAATTAGCAAGTGAGGGACTCCAACTGGTGCACAGGCCATCAGTTGCTCATGAGCTTTACCTACTAAAGGCAAAATGCTGTCTATACAAAACAGATGTATATCCTAGATCTGATTCCGAGAGAGAGAGAGAGAGAGACACACACACACACACACACACACACACACACACACACACACACACACACACAAACACACACACACAAAACAACAGAAACAAACAGACACACACACACTGAGACTGATGGAGTATACCAACTGAAATGAAAACAAATAAACACAGTTATGTCAAACAATCAAGCCTGTAATGAAATGTAGTCGGGGGCATGTAAACATGGAAAATAGGAAGTTCAAACAATATTATGTCTCAACAACACATGTTGTTCTGATATATTGCTGAGCAGAACCTATGGCCATAGAAACTGTGTCTGTCTGCAGTGACATAGAACACAGCTCAGTGCCCTGCATCACCCCAGGAAAGGATGGCTCACATATGACCACTACTGGAGTGTGTCTTGCACAATACTGACGGTAACACTGCTAGGCCACACCCAGTGCAAATCATACCATCAGTAACTCTGCTATGTCCAGCTCTGACTTGTGCCTCTTTTTTCAATGCCAATGTCTCCAACCCATATGACATAGCTGGTCTCACTACCTTCTTGTAGACCTTCCCTATCACTCATATTGTTACTTGTCTGTCACAAATCACACAACACTTTTCCCCACCACCAACATCCTGCCCATACTCATGTCATCACCTCTCCCCCACACTTGCCATTACTCTGAACTTTTGTTCCCAAGTATTTACACCTATCCGTCTTTGAAAACTGTACTCCCTGCATCCTTACTATTCCTCCATCCTCCCTCCCAATCACACACATATATTCCATCTTAGTCCTACCGACCATCATTCATCCTCCTCTAGACCATACCTCCACCTCTCCAGGGTCTCCTCAACCTATTCCCTACTCTCACAGACCACAATGTCATCTGCAAACAGCACAGTTTAGGGGGACTCCTGTCTAATCATGTCTATCAACCTGTCCATCACCACTGCAAATAAGAAAGGGCTCATAGCTGATCCCTGATGTACTGTCACTTCCATCTTAAACACACCTGTTTCTCCCAATGCAGAACTCACTGCTGTCACACTAGTCTTGTACATATCCTGTAGCATTCTTATGGATTCCTCCACCACACCTGAGCACCTCATACAATATCACAACTCCTCTCTAGGTATCCTGTCATATGCTATCTGTACGTCCACAGAGACACAACACAGCTCCTTCCGACCTTCTCTGTATATCCCCATCAACACTCTCAGAGCAAACATCACATCTGTACTGCTCTATCCTCGCATGAAACTATGCTGCTGATCAGTAATCCTCACCTCCCTTCTTAGCCTAGTTTCCACCACCCTTTACCATTACCTCATGCTGTGACTGATCAATGTTATCCCTCTGTAGTTACTACAGCTCTGCACACCACCCTTATTGTCATAATCAGTACCCAAACACATTTATCCACTCCACATGCATCCTCGCAACTCCCTAGATTACAGTAAACAATCCGGTTAAAAAGACCACTGCCATTTGTCCTAAACACATCCATGCTTCCACAGGTATGTCATCTGGACCAATAGCCTTTCCATTCTTAAATCTCTTCATAGCTATCCTTATGCCCCCCATGATAATCTTTTGCACATCCTGATTCACCATACCCACATCATCCAACCTTCTCACTCTCTCATTCTCTTCATTCAACAGCCCATCAAAGTAGTGTTTCCATCTGCTCTACACACTCTCCTCGCTTGTGAGTACATTTCCACCATTACCATTTATCGGCCTTATTTGCTGCACATCTGTCCTAGCTACATGCCTCTGTCTAGCCAATTGTTACAGGTCCTATCTTCCATCCATGGTGTCCAACCTTACATACAACCCTTCAGATGCCCCATCCTCAGCCTTTGCCACCACTCTCTTTGCCATGCACCCCATCTCCTTATACACCTGTCTACCTTCTGCATATGTCTGACAATCCTACTTCTCCTTGGCCAACCTCTTTCTCAGTATACTCCCCTGTACTTTCTCATGCCACCACCAGGTCTTCATGCCCTCGTCCCTCTGTGCAAATGTCACACCAAGCCCCGTTCTACTCATCTTCCTTACTAGCTTGGATGTAGTTAACCAGATATTTGCTAACTCTTCACTTCCACACACTGCCTGTCTTAACTTTTCCCTGAACTCAACCTCACAATCACCCTTTCTCACTCTCCACCATTTGATCTATGGTGCTGCCCTCACACTCCTCCCCCTCTTTGTAATCATCAAGGTCATCCCACAGAATAACCTTCCATGCTGCCTAACTACACTTTCCCCTGTCAACACTTTACAGTTACAAATCCCCTTCAAACAGGCCCACCTGCATAGGAGATAATCCACCTGTGTGCATCTTCCTCCACTCTTGTATGTCACCCTATGCCCCTCAGTCTTGTAATACTATGTATTCACCACACCCATGTTGCAAACTCCACCACGATCTCACCCTCTGCATTCTTTTGCTTAACACCATACCTACACATCACTTCTGCATCCCCCTCTGTCCCCTTCACCAACATGCCCATTGAAATCTGCTCCAATCACCACTAACTCACCCTTGGGTACAAGCATCACCACTTCATTTAACCACACCAAAGTACATCTGTCTCATCCATCACACACAATTAGCAGAGCATATGCACTAACAACTGTCAATATTACACCATCAACTCCCAGCCTCCTGAACATCACTCTGTCTAACACTCTTATCACCTCCACAAACACTCTTGGAATAATGTTCCTTCAGTTTAACCCCTACACCATTTCCTCTCCCATACACACCACGCTAGAACTATTTGTACCCAATTCCGATACACACCACTGTACACCCCTTCCATCTGGTCTCTGGCCCACACAATATATCCACCTTTACCCTGTCCAGCATATCATCTAGCTCTGTCCCCATACCAGTCATACTCACAACATTGACAGTTCCTACCCTCACTACCACACACCTAGCCTTTCATCTCTCTGCCTGCCATATGAGCATCAGACATCCTCCAGGGTATGCTTGTGAATGCAATGGCTACTGCACTATCAAATGACATATGTGTGTTACAGCAATATGAAGAAAATGTCACTAATTGTGGCCCATAACTCACCATGTATAGGTTCATAGGTTCATAGGTAGGTACTAGGCTATCGGCCCTAGGGCCCATACAAGCCTAGCCAAAAAATGTACCCTGGCTTTCGCCACCCAAGAAAATTATTTTCCTATGTCCCTGTTGAGCAGAGCCACAGAAGTGATCCCCGGGGTGAATTTCCAATTTCCCATCCAATCATCAAGATTTTTCTGGAAGAGTGCTAATGAGGAGCTCTGTTTGACATAGATAGGTAGTCTGTTCCAGAGTATGGGAAATCTCTGGGACAGGAATCTATCCCTCCAGCATGTTCTGTTTATTGTGGTGACAAGATTAAGGTCCCTAGAGTGTGTAGCTCGGAGGGATTGGGATTTCTTTAAGTGGAGCATGTCCAACAGCTCTGAGTTTGACATAGCTTTGTATGTTAGGAGCATGTCAACAGCTCTGGGTTTGACATAGCTTTGTATGTTAGACAGAGATCGCCCCTGAGTAGGCAATATGCGATGGAGTAAAGCTGTAGTTTTTTGAGACGGTCTGCATAGGGCATCTGTTTGAGGCCAGTAATCCTCTTTTGAAGGATGAGATATTTCTGTGGTCTTTAGTTGTTGTAGATGTCTTGTAGGGTACATACCAAAGGCGTTGTACTCTATAATGGGTCTAATGAGTGATGAGTAGGAACAACAATGACCCTTTTTTCTGGATGAGAATCCTTTTGTGATGAGATGAGCCATGTAGAAGGATTTCCTGACCACTGTGGCAATGTGATTATCAAAGGAGAGACTACTGTCCACCTGTGTCCCAAGGTCTCATCACATTTTTGGCATTAAGTAGACTACCAGCTATGTGGTAGTTCATGGGTACAGAGTTTTTACCAAAGGGGATGACAATACATTTTTTGTCATTGAGCTTCAAGCCATGGCTTTGACACCAGGAATCTGTCTCAGTGAGGCCCTTTTGTAGTTTGTCCACATCATTAGGAGTATCGATTATGGCTCCTAGTTTGCAGTCATCTGCAAACTTTGTTAGCCAAAGACCTTCTGTGTTGGCCTGCACTTCAGAGAAGTAGATACCAAACAGGAGAGGACCCAGGACTGAACCCTGTGGTACTCCACTTGTCACTGGTCTGATGTCGGATTTGGAATCCGCTACTTTCACAGTGTGGGTTCTGTCAGTGAGCCAGTTGCCATCCCATCTTATGACATAGGGATTTATACCTAGTTTAGTGAGCTTATCTATAATTCCAGAGTGGGGGATGGTGTCCAAAGCCTTGGCGAGATCTAGATAAGCTGTGTGAACCATTTTACCATCATCTATGGCTTTGGTGACTGCTTCAAAGAAGTCAATCAGGTTTAGGAGACATGATCTGCCTTTTACAAATCCAAACTGAGTAGGGTCCAGAGTTTGGAGATTACCAATGTCTTTGTTTATGAGTTCCATGATGATACGTTCCATGGCCTTGCAGACCAGGCTCATCAGGCTAATGGGGCGGTAGTTCCTAGGGTCCATCGTGGCTCCCCCTTTGTGGAGTGGGATAACTGTCGTGGTGCGCCACTCAGTGGGTACAAAGCCTGAGGTGAGGCTATGATTGAACATGGTACTTAGGTAGGATGCCAGTTCATTCTGTAGTTCGTGTAGAACGCAGCCTGGGATATTGTCAGGTCCCATGGATGCTGTGTTCTTGGCTTTGGAGAGTGTGTTTTTTACCTGTGCAGCCACGATTATAGGAACTTTGCATTCTTCCGGTATAGAGATGGGCCCTATAGGGGATGAGAGGGGGGTAAAGTTAGCACTGAACCTATCTGCTAGGATGTTGGCAATATCAGTTGGTTCTGTATATTTAGTGCCATTATGCTGTAACTCAGAGCAGATCTGAGTGTTGCCATTGAGATTCTAGACATAGCTATAGAATGCTTTGTGGTTGTCTTTAGAGTCAGTGGCAATTTTGTTTTCGTAAATAGCTTTGGAGGATTTTATGAGGGATCTCAACTTCTTACTGAGGTTGACCAGGGAGTTCCTCCAGCCATGGGATTTTACTCTGTTTTGCAACAGTTTCTTTCTTCTGTTGTAGAGTTTGTTTATGGCAGAGGACCACCAGATTGGCTTCCTTTTTTTGGAGGATAACATCTTGGTTCTATTAGGGATAGCATGATCCATGCACTCGTGTAAGTGCTTATAAAGTGAATTTCTATAGGATTCAGCAGTCATACCTCTATTGTCCGTCTGCATGGGTGTCATGAAGTTTGCCACTTCTGTCTTAAGAAGTGTGAAGTTGGCTTTTGAGAAGTTTTTTACGATGGTTTCCCTAATTGGGACTGGGGGTGGGATGTGGATATCTAGCCTGATTAGCTTGTGGTCGGATCTGACCAACGAGGAATTGACCTCTGGTGTGGAACACCGGTTTCCCATGTTGGTGATGACCAGGTCTAGGATATTGCTTCCCCTGGTGGGGGTGTGAATAGGTTGATCCAAGCCATTGGAATTTATGAATTCTAGAAAACGTTGAGCAAAAGAGTTGGTACATGAGTAGTTTTCCCAGTTAATGGTGTGGTAGTTGAAATCGCCCATTATTAGGGTGTTGGGTTGTACCCTAATACTTTCCAGTGTATCAAGAAATGAGGAGTGTGAATCCTGGGGCATGGTGGGGGGTCTGTAGCAAGCTACAATTTGGATTGCGGTCTTGCCCAGAGTTAGTTGCACTTGGATAACCTCGGATGCATTATGCTGTGCAACTAGCCTGGAGGTGTGGATATCCTTAATGAATATGGACACGCCTCCACCTTTAGTACTTCTTTCTGGGTTAGGTGACCGAAAGGGGTGGTATGAATTGAAGCCTGGTAATGCAGGAGTGCTCTCTGAAGCTTTGAACCAGGTCTCTGTCACTGCACAGATGTCAATGTTCTCCATTTTAAGTAGTGCCTCGAGTGAGTGCATTTTGAGGTTTAGACTTCTAGCATTGAGTAGCATTACCCTCAGATTTTGCTTGCTTGTACCGGTTACAGTGGTGAATTTGTCATTTGAACCTTGCCTAAAAAGGCACTATAGGGGTGGCAAGAGTCTTAGCCAGTATCCGGAATCCTAAGGACGACAGGTGCAGGCCATCTCTGGCAAAGCATCATGGACTGTCGATCTTGTCGTCCCAGGCAGACAAATACTGGATCCCCTTAGAATGACACCAGAAGCTTAGCCAATTGTTGAAGTCAATCATTTTGTCCTTGTACTGTGGTATCATTCTGGGTGATGGCAGGATGCTACTCAGGGTTAGGGTCATACCTGCCTGGGATACAAGATCGAGAGGCTCCATGTCTCTTTTCATGTAGTCCAGGGAGGTACGTCTCAGGTCATTCACACCGGCATGGACAATGACAGTGTCATATTTGTACTTATTGTGGAGTGACCTGAGTGCATGTGTTATGTGGCAGATCCTGGCATTGTCCTACAGATGTCCTGCCTTAACATCCTGGCATTGTCCTACAGATGTCCTGCCTTAACAAGTTGATATGACTGACTGAGCAGCAAGACTGCCATTGCAGTGTGGCATACTGCCATAGAACAGAAATGTATAGCAGGTATTACCTGCGCATATGTATGTACGGGTAGGTGTACCTGGCTGTCTCATAACAACTGACATGGGATGAAAAACATCAGGTGAATAAGCTCTACATGTTGTACACATGTGTAACCTTAGTTTCTGTGCATCCAACAGAGTTACACTTCTACAGCTACTGGTGATGTCATTGCCCTGACACAGAAATGGGTAGTATAATAAGCATGAGTATCATGCTGAAATTCTAGAGGTGTCCAGCTGTGTTATGACCTTGTGTCCATGCCTACTACAAACAGATATATGACCACCCATGTAGCTGTATGGCCTCAGCAATACCTTACTTGTAAAACCTGTCTCCACCAAAGTAGAGAAAACTCTTTTGCTGGACAGCAGCAATGGACAAAGCACATAATGTGATGCTATATTGGTTGTACAGGACAAAGTAGGAGCAGGCACCAACTGGGCAGCATGCCAACCTTTGTCTGAATGAGCATAATACGTCACAGGTGGATTACTGTAAAGCTAACTATGAGTATAAATTTGACACATCCACTAAGGGCAATCACAAGGCCATCTTCGCATATGTCTGCAGTCTCAGAGGCATCAACCCAACCCACCTTGTAATGGTAGTCAATCACAGCACATACACGGACACCATACCTAAAGCCAACCTGCTCCAGACAAGTTTAGAGCAGACATCACCACCCTGGATTACCATCAGTATAGGTGGATATGCGCAGCACATGCACCCGTCCCCTCATCATCATGGATCAGGTCCAAACTGCCTAATCAAAGTTGACAAAAGCAAGTTTCCTTGGGGCCTGATAACATTCCTGTCTGCATCCTACATGAAATCAAGCATAGGCTTCCAGCTCCATTACACACTGTATGCAAGCAAAGCCGGAGCACCATCGACATACCATCTGCAAGGAACATGGCCACTGTCATCCCTCTACACAAACGTGAATGGTGAATGGTGGTTTATGCAATGTACTAGCCCTCATTGGGGAGAACATGACACATCAGTGTCAGGAGTACAATGCATGTTCATACAGTGCTGCCAGGTACAGGGGTATGATGTGTTTGTAAGTGGTGGCTAATGATAGTCCATATGCATGTGCTGGCTCTGTAAAGAAATCTGGGCAATGTCTGAGGTCCTGTGATGTGGTTCCCTGTGTATGTCCTCCAGGTGCCATGCAGCGGCAAATGCTTTACACTGATGCGGAGACAGCAGCCATCACAGAAGCTGTAATCTTAAACTATGGCATCCTTTCTGGCCGTAGCCAACAAAATCTGCAGGACCAGACTGCACTTTCAGATGAGATCATCCACAGAGTGAATGTGTTGGGCCACCATGGGTGCATATACGATCAGGTCATGCATAGAGCAACTGACCCGATACATAATGCCTGGCAAAGGGCTGCTGCTGTAGCAGGGAACTGTACTGCTACCACTGGGGGGCCAGCCGCACAGGCCCAACGTACGGTGACAGAGGATCACCTTGCCAACCTTGGTGGAGCCCCCACACAAACTCAAACATGGGAAACAGCAGTTATGTAGGTGGGTGGCACCCAAGCAGCAGGTGAGGAGCATCCAGGTAAGGCCAAAGTGCACATCAATGTAATGAGGTAGCATTTAAACTGTCTTCTACAGAGTCTCTAGATGCATATGTCAGTGCAAAATGGATTAGTGGGTGGGCTGTAGTAATGCACATAAGTGCACATCTACTGTGAAGAACAGCAAATTGTGTAATATCATAGTGTGTACTGTACCTATGCAGAAACGTAGTGTTCATCTTGTAACAATGCTGAATCTGAATCTGCTGACAATAAATTTCCCTCTACACATGGGACAGAAGCCTGAACCCAGTAAGTATGGGGTTTCCCTGTTGTGGCTCACCAATACCTCAGACATGCTAAAGTTAATGCATGTGACCATGCACACAACTGTTACACTCAGCCATTTGTCAATATCTGCATGTTCACTGTGGTGGTGTTTACTGCATTGCATCATGGTGGTCATGACAGGGGTCTATTTGTTGGAGATGTAGCATATCTGTCACATACCTCACAACCTGTCATTGCAGGACACCTGGACAAAGACCGACAAAATGGGAGGACAAAAGCCCAAAATAGGGACATATTGTAGAAATCAGTGGTATATAGTGCATATAAATGGTCTACACACCTGTTAGAATGCCAGGTATGTGTGATATACAAAAATGACAGCACAATAGACAAGTTCAAAATACTGCCATCCTTTCGTGTGACCTATAACCTGTACAATTCAGTTTTAAGCAAACAAATCTGTAATGGGAACAATAATGACACATTAAAAATAGTACAACAACCTAGATGCATATGTGTGCACAGGCTGAAGCTAGTACTGTGTTGAGGTAGCTTTCAATATAACTACAGCAGTACATCTTATTGGGTACACAACATCCATCAATTACAGAGACTGTTTGATTAACAGCAACTAACTGTCAGCTGTCCTATCAGGATTATCCCAACATATACCCAGTTGGCTGCTACAGTAACAACCAGGGTTCACATAGAGCTGACGAAGCTGCTAAGGGACCACGTGTTTGAGATGTATCAGCCTGGAGAAGGGTACCCAAACATTCCCACAGCATTGCACATACCATGGAACACAGTGCAGACAGTCATCAAAAGGTGGTGAAAATATGGAGCTACAGTGACTTTTCAAAGGAGTGGACAGCCCACCAAAGTCTTTGAGAATACAAGACCAAAACTGAACAGGGAGGCTGCCAGGAGCCATATAGCAACAGTGAAGGAGTAGCAGAAATCTACAGCAAGTACTGGGTGTGAACTACATTTCACAACAGCCTTCCATGATCTCCACATGTCCTGCCTATAGAGTAGAGTTGGAAGATGGCAAAAGTTCCTCACACCAAAAAAATCTAGGCCCGGTGAAAGTCTAAAAATAATACATCAGGTGTATAGCAAGTGAGAAAATGTGTTATGGTAATATGGGACCATGGTTGTACTCACTGGCCACAATTCTGACAGGTGTGTTTGGCACAATATCACCACTGCACATCACCACAACACCACTCCCATGGTGAAGCATAGGGATGGCAGTGTCCAGCTTTGGGTTGCTGTTCACAAGCTGGAACTGGTGCTATAGCCAAGTTATAGGGGATTATTAACAGTTCCAAACATTGGTTCCTTGTGAATCCAAAATGTTCTGGTGTCTGCCACATAGCTGTGGATGGTGAGGGATTCCACCTTTCCACACTGCAATAGCCCAAACCATACATCCATATCAACAGAAGGATGGCTTCACCAGAACATATGCAATGTTCTGCACTGGCCAAGTCAGAGCCCACACCTACATCCAATAGGATATATGCAGGGCTGGGGATACCATTGGATTCTGACATATTTGGAGGTGTTTTGCAAGGGAGAGTGTGCAAACATTGGCAAGTCAAGATGTGCCATACTGATGGACACATTTCCAAGAGAACTGCATGCTATGATTAAATCAAAAAGTTGCTTTAACAGAGTATTACTTTAAGGGTGTGCACAATCATGCGATCAGCCTATTGTACCTATTTCAGTTACCAGATGTTACCTGTAACTGATGTGTATGCTGTTCAGTTGGATTGCACAGATTATATGTCATTTGAAATGATGGCAATGTTATGACCTGATTTCTGAGGTCTCATGTGATATATCATGAAAACCATGCATGTTAACAGGTGTGTGTACACTCACTATATCTATTGTAAGCTTGGGAAGTTGTTTGGATAACCAAAATTGTTTTAAAATACATGTTCTGCAGGTGTACGTGGCAAATGGCCATGGAGGCTTCACAAGGCTAGCCCATGGAAATACATTGGCATCGTGCCACCTGATGATACTCACCAGTGTGTCTACTGAGTATAGTCATTGGAGTGATTCCCAGGGTGGGTATTTGATTCCCCATCCACTTCTCCTGATTTCTCTTGAAGAAGGCCAGTGATCTGCTCAGCTTGACAAGTGTGTGGTGTCTATTCCATAATGTGGCCAGCTTTTGGGTTGTGAACCTGTCCCTCCAGCATGTCCTGTTGATTGTGAGGATGGGATTTAGGTATCTGGGGAATATTGTGTGGACAGATTGGTTTCCTCAGATGTAGCATTCCTGAAAGGGTTGGGTCAGACTTGGCTGTGTATGTCAGGCAGGGGTCACACCTAAGCAGCTAATATGAGACAGAGATTCATTGCTGTTCTTGGAGTCTGTCCTTTTGGGGCAAGTGTGTAGTACCTAAGATCCTTTTTGTGATGCACATTTGCATCCTCTCCTGTAGTTGCTGGTGTCCAGTGGAGTACATGGCAAATGGACCATAGTACACATTGATTGGCCTATTGAGAGGAGTGTACAGGGAAACACTGTCCTTTATTTCCAAGATTCAACACCCTGAGTCAAGTGAAGTGACACATGGAAGGACTTTCAGAAGACAGTGGCATTGTGGGGGTCACCATTGAGCTCACTGTCAACCTGTATTCCCAGTTCCATTAGACCAACATCAGTGTTCAGTGGACTACCATCAATGTATTACTTTACGGGAGCCATGTTGTACACAAAGGGGATGGCGGCACATCATCTGACATTGAGCTTATGTCCAGGGTTCTGACAACAGTCATAGGTCTCAGAGAGACCTTTGTGAAGGAAGTCAAACTCACATGGGGGGGTAATAATAGCATCCACCTTGTAGTCATCAGCAAACATTGTCAGCAGGATGCCTTTGTACTGGGCTTGCCTCAGAGGTGTGGATCCCAAACATAAGGGAACCCAGGTCCACAACCTGTGGGACTCCACTTGTGGCTGTTCGGCAGTCTGACATGGAGTCCACTGCTTTCCCACTGTGGGTTCTATCTGTGAGTCAGTTTGCAGGCCACCTATTGATACAAGTGTGGCTGCCTATCTGAGTGTGTTTGTGCATAATTCCTGAGTGGGGAGTGATATCCAAGGATTAAATGGGCAGCCTATTTTGTTATCTGTTCCACACTGTCACACAATTATTGCACATGGCACAATGCTTATAGGGCTGCAGAGTATCAACAGGTCCCTCTACAGTGAATCACAACTGGGGGCCTTGTAATGCGGACACTGGGACATATACTGGGTGGGCAACAGCAAACAGTAGCAAAACCCACCCCCAATGGATATGGTTCTCACACAAATACAAAACTCCCCCACAGACAGGATACTGTGTACACACACACACACAAACACACACTTGCCCAGACTGTGATTAGAACCCCTACCTATCTATTTATTGCTACAACACTGTTATGCATTTATTGCATGCACCACAAAGCTTATAGGCTGAAGGTTGTCCATAGGTACTTCTAAGGTGAGGAACATCAGCAGCTCTTGTAAAGTATGGCAATGGGTGATATTCTGGGTGAGAGAGGCCACAAAATACTTTAAACTGCACATATACACACTTAAACACACACATTTGCCAGAACTGGGATTAGAACTCCTGCCTAACTTGTTGTTTGTACTATATTGTTATGCAGTGTACATGCTACAGAGCTTATGGGGCTGAGGCCTGATGAAAGGGATTTCTAAGGTGACTGATATCTGCAGGACTGCAAAAGTAGGGAAAGGGGAAGTGGGTTTGAATGGACTCAAACGCTTTAACTTGTAAATGCACTCATTTTAACATTTGCCAGTAGTTATTTTTACAATATTGTTACACAGTTATCACATGTGCCACAGAGCTTATGGGGCTGAGACTTGATGAAAGGGACTTCTAAGGTGGCTGATATCTGCAGGACTGTTAAAGTGGGAAAGGGGAAGTGTACTGGGTTTGAATGGATCCAAAAGCTTTAATTTGTAAACACACACACACACAGTTTGACATTTATCAAGACTGATATTAGAACTCCTACATAACTAGTTGTTTGTACTACAGTGTTATGCAGTTATCAGATGCGCTACAGAGCTTATGGGGCTGATGCCTGATGAAAGGGACTTCTAAGGTTACTGGTATCTGCAGGACTGCTAAAGTAGGGAAAGGGGAAGTGTACTATGTTTGAATGAACCCAATAACTTCAACTTGTGAGCACACACACACACACACACACACACGTACATACAACACATACACACACACACACACACACACACACACACACACACACACACTTCGACATTTGTCAGGACTGAGATTAGACCTCCTACCTAACTAGTTATTTGTACTATAGTGTTATGCAGTTATTGCATGTGCCACAGAGCTTAGGGGACTGAGACTTGATGAAAGGGACTTCTAAGGTGACTGATATCTAGAGGACTGCTACAGAAGGAAAAGGGGAAGTGTACTGGATTTGAATGGACCCGAAAACTTCAACTTGTAAACACACACACACACACACACACACACACACACACACACACACACACACACACACACTTCGATATTTATCAGGACTGAGATTAAAACACCTACTTAATTAACTATTTATACTATAGTGTTATGCAGTTATCACATGTACCACAGAGCTTATGGAGCTGAGATTTGATGAAAGGGACTTGTAAGGTGACTGATATCTGCAGGACTGCTAAAGTGTGAAGGGGGATGTATACTAGGCTTGAATGGACCCAAAAGCTTCAACTTATAAACCCACACAAAAAAGTCAGGGAAAGGTGTGTTACTCCCCATGGCTGTGGGCCAGGGTTCTGTGGGTGTAGACATGTTAGCATCTTCCAGAGTTATGACTGCCTGCAATGAGTGCATTCCCATGTTTAGACTTTTAGCCCTGCCTTTTGACTGTACAGAGTGTCACAGAATGTCCATATTCATGACTCATATATCTTGTTGGTTACACAGACAAGTGTGGTTTTCAAGAAAAAGTGTTTTGCAAGTCATTCAGGGTTGAAGTCAAATATTACTGACAGTTGACATTGCAGTTTCTGACTTCATACCCATCAGACATTCCATGCTACTACAATCATTCCATCAACAGTTACATTATTAGAGGAGTATTTCAAAGGTGTCCTTCTCTTTGGACCTTTTCACCCCACTATTCATGGCTTTGGCCAGATTGCTGGCTCTCTGACACTGGGAGGTTTTCTCCTAACAGTTAGCAGCATGACGCTTTCTTTGCAAAGTAGTAACACAACAACCACGTCATTGTCAGGGTACAGCTGTATCTGCCCACATTTCCCAGGTCTGTGTAACAGTTCTTGCATGTGTCTCACAGCTTATAGGGCTGAGGGATTGTATCCCAGTCTATGGTGGTTGACATCAGCTCTAGTATAGTGGTAAGTGTGGTTTGTGGAAAACATTTCAGATTGCTAATGCTCTCAACCCCAGAGGATATTGTGTCGACTAAACACACAGAGAAAGGTGTTCACACACATACACACATGCTCACACACACACGCACACACACACACACACACACACACACACACACACACACACACACACACACACACACAGACACACACACACACACACACACACACACACACACACACACACACACACACACACACACAAAAACACACACGCATGCACAGTATCACAGTTACAAGTGTTGTGTTGGGAACCCTTACCTATCAAGTTGTGGTACCACAGTATTATGCAGTTTTTGCAGGTGGCACAGGACTACTAGTGTGACGCAGTTACAAGTGTTGTGTTGGGAACCCTTACCTATCAAGTTGTGGTACCACAGTATTATGCAGTTTTTGCAGGTGGCACAGGACTACTAGTGTGATGACTGTTACAAGGTACCTGTAAGGTGAATAACATTATGTGACCTTGTGGGGTATGGCAATGGTGGCTGTACTGAGTGTGAGAGTACTCATAATAGTGTCGCATACAAGTCTACACACACACAACCACTGCTATGCACAACAATGCACACACACACACACACACACACACACACACACACACACACACACACACACACACACACACACACACACATACACACACACACACACACACACACACACACACACTTGCCAGAACTGAGATTAGCAGATCAACCTATCTTGTTATTCATACCATACTATTCCATACTGTTGCACAGGGCTTATAGGACTGATGAGTGTCTACAGATACCACTACAGTTGATGCGAGCAGCGGACTTCATACAGTAGACTTAGGAATATGTACTGTGTGTACCATGGCATAAAATATGAATCCATGCCCAGCCAACAGATGTCGTTCACACACAAACACACACAAGATACTATTCTCTCACATACCAGGAATTGGGAGTCAAACCCCTACCTATCTATTTATTGTTACTACATTGTTACGCATTTCTTACATGCGCCACAAAGGTTATGAGGACACACTTGTCCAAAGGTACTTCTAAGGCAAGGGACATCACCAGGGCTTGCAAATTATGACAATGGGTGATGTACTGGGTGACAGAGGCCACAAAATAATGTAACCTATACATATACAAACTTACACACACACACACACACACACACACACACACACACACGTGCGTGCATACACACAAACACACACTTGCCAGGACTCATATTAGAACCCCTAGCTATGTGGTTAATGGTATTGTAGTGCTATGCAGTTACTGCACACACCACAAAGCTTATAGGTTGTGGAGTGTCCCAAGGTACCTATATAGTGAATGACATCTACAGCACTTGTAAGGTATGGCAATGGTAATTGTACTGGGTGAGACAGGCCACCAACTACTTTCACCAACATGTTTACGCACTCATAAATACTTTCAGGCACACTAATGCACACACACACACACACACACACACACACACACACACACACACACACACACACACACACACACACACACATATTTTACAGTACTGAGATCCATTGGTTCAAAGAGTCATAGGAGTGAACATGGCAAATGGCCATGGAGGCTTCACAAGGCTAGCCCATGGGAATACATTGGCATCGTGCCACCTGATGATACTCACCAGTGTGTCTACTGAGTATAGTCATTGGAGTGATTCCCAGGGTGGGTATTTGATTCCCCATCCACTACTCCTGATTTCACTTGAAGAGGGCCAGTGATCTGCTCAGCTTGACAAGTATGTGGTGTCTATTCCATAATGTGGCCAGTCTTTCGGTTGTGAACCTGTCCCTCCAGCATGTCCTGTTGATTGTGAGGATGGGATTGAGGTATCTGGGGAATGTTGTGTGGACAGATTGGTTTCCCCAGATGTAGCATTCCTGAAAGGGTTGGGTCAGACATGGCTGTGTATGTCAGGCAGAGGTCACACCTAAGTAGCTAATATGAGACAGAGATTCATTGCTGTTCTTGGAGTCTGTCCTGTTGGGGCAAGTGTGTAGTACCTAAGATCCTTTTTGTGAGGCACACTTGCATCCTCTCCTGTTGTTGCTGGTGTCCAGTGGGGTACATGGCAAATGGACCATAGTACGCATTGATTGGCCTATTGAGGGGAGTATACAGGGAAACACTGTCCTTTTTTTCCAAGATTCAACACCCTGAGTCAAGTGAAGTGACACATGGAAGGACTTTCAGAAGACAATGGCATTGTGGGGGTCACCATTGAGCTCACTGTCAACCTGTGTTCCCAGTTCCATTAGACCAACATCAGTGTTCAGTGGACTACCAACAATGTATTACTTTATGGGAGCCATGTTGTACACAAAGGGGATGGCGGCACATCATCTGACATTGAGCTTATGTCCAGGGTTCTGACAACAGTCATAGGTCTTTTGTGAAGGAAGACAAACTCACATGGGGGGGTAATAATAGCATCCACCTTGTAGTCATCAGCAAACATTGTCAGCAGGATGCCTTTGTACTGGGCTTGTCCTCAGAGGTGTGGATCCCAAACATAAAGGAACCAAGGTCCACAACCTGTGGGACTCCACTTGTGGCTTTTCAGCAGTCTGACATGGAGTCCACTGCTTTCCCACTGTGGGTTCTATCTGTGAGCAAGTTTGCAGGCCACCTATTGATACAGGTGTGACTGCCCACCTGAGTGTGTTTGTGTATAATTCCTGAGTGGGGAGTGATATCCAAGGATTAAATGGGCAGCCTATTTTGTTATCTGTTCCATACTGTCACATAATTATTGCACATGGCACAATGCTTATAGGGCTGCAGAGTATCAACAGGTCCCTCTACAGTGAATCACAACTGGGGGATTTGTAATGCGGACACTGGGACATATACTGGGTGGGCAACAGCAAAAAGTAGCAAAACCCACCCCCAATGGATATGGTTCTCACACAAATACAAAACTCCCCCACAGACAGGATACTGTTTTTACACACACACACACACAAACACACACTTGCCCAGACTGTGATTAGAACCCCTACCTATCTATTTATTGCTACAACAGTGTTATGCATTTATTGCATGAGCCACAAAGCTTATAGGATGAAGGTTGTCCATAGGTACTTCTAAGGTGAGGAACATCAGCAGCTCTTGTAAAGTATGGCAATGGGTGATATTCTGGGTGAGAGAGACCCCAAAATACTTTAAACTGCTCATATACACACTTAAACACACACATTTGCCAGAACTGGGATTAGAACTCCTGCCTAACTAGTTATTTGTACTATATTATTATGCAGTGCACATGTCACGGAGCTTATGGGGCTGAGGCATGATGAAAGGGATTTATAAGGTGACTGATATCTGCAGGACTGCAAAAGTAGGGAAAGGGGAAGTGGGTTTAAATGGACTCAAAAGCTTTAACTTGTAAATGCACTCATTTTAACATTTGCCAGTAGTTATTTTTACAATATTGTTACACAGTTACCACATGTGCCACAGAGCTTATGGGGCTGAGACTTGATGAAAGGGACTTCTAAGGTGGCTGATATCTGCAGGACTGTTAAAGTGGGAAAGGGGAAGTGTACTGGGTTTGAATGGATCCAAAGGCTTTAATTTGTAAACACACACACACACAGTTTGACATTTATCAAGACTGAGATTAGAACTCCTACATAACTAGTTGTTTGTACTATAGTGTTATGCAGTTATCGGATGCGCTACAGAGCTTATGGGGCTGAGGCCTGATGAAAGGGACTTCTAAGGTTACTGGTATCTGCAGGACTGCTAAAGTAGGGAAAGGGGAAGTGTACTATGTTTGAATGGACCCAATAACTTCAACTTGTGAGCACACACACACACACACACACACACGTACATACAACACATACACACACACACACACACATACAACACACACACACACACACACACACACACACACACACACACACACACACACACACACACACACACACACTTCGACATTTGTCAGGACTGAGATTAGACCTCCTACCTAACTAGTTATTTGTACTATAGTGTTATGCAGTTATTGCATGTGCCACAGAGCTTAGGGGACTGAGACTTAATGAAAGGGACTTCTAAGGTGACTGATATCTACAGGACTGCTACAGAAGGAAAAGGGGAAGTGTACTGGATTTGAATGGACCCGAAAACTTCAACTTGTAAACACACACACACACACACACACACACACACACACACACACACACACACACACACACTTTGACATTTATCAGGACTGAGATTAAAACACCTACTTATTAGCTATTTGTACTATAGTGTTATGCAGTTATCACATGTACCACGGAGCTTATGGAGCTGAGATTTGATGAAAGGGACTTCTAAGGTGACTGATATCTGCAGGACTGCTAAAGTGTGAAGGGGGATGTATACTGGGTTTGAATGGACCCAAAAGCTTCAACTTGTAAACCCACACAAAAAAGTCAGGGAAAGGTGTGTTACTCCCCATGGCTGTGGGCCAGGGTTCTGTGGGTGTAGACATGTCAGCATCTTCTAAGGTTAGGACTGCCTGCAATGAGTGCATTCCCATGTTTAGTCTCTTAGCCCTGCCTTTTGACTGTACAGTGTGTCACAGAATGTCCACATTCATGACTCATATATCTTGTTGGTTACACAGACAAGTGTGGTTTTCAAGAAAAAGTGTTTTGCAAGTCACTCAGGGTTGAAGTCAAATATTACTGACAGTTGACATTGCAGTTTCTGACTTCATACCCATCAGACATTCCATGCTACTACAATCATTCCATCAACTTGATTACATTATTAGAGGAGTATTTCAAAGGTGTCCTTCTCTTTGGACCTTTTCACCCCATTGTTCATGGCTTTGGCCAGATTTCTGGCTCTCTGACACTGGGAGGTTTTCTCCTAACAGTTAGCAGCATGGCCTTTCTTTGCATTTTGTAGATTGTGTTATGTTGGTGCTATAGACCCCATGACACTCCCTAACAGGACACTCTGGGTGAGGCATGGGCATTTGCCACAGGCCTATAGGCCAGGTGTGACAGATGCAGGCCATCAGTTAGCAAGGCAGTGCGTTCTGATTATCATATGTACCCAGGCTGCCAGCAGTGGACAACCCTGGGATGGCATCACTAAGTTGACTGTGGGTGTTACTGACAATTGCTTTCTGTTTGTGTTGAACCATCACTCTAGTTGACAGCTGGATGCTGCTTAAGGCTAGGGACATGTTATTGCATTTCTATGGGACTATGGGGGTTGACAGACCTGTACACAATACACAATTGCAGAGACTGTGCTGATATTTGCTTAACATTTTGGTCCAAGTTAGCATAGTGGTGCTCCCTATCTTTCAGACTACAGGCATAACAGTATCGATCACATGTCAGATTGTTCTGGCATAGACATTCGTAGTTTCAGAATTCTTACCTTTCAAAGCCATACCTGCTGTGATATCACTGTATAAAAGTCTGTAGGTGGGGATTTCATGGATGTTGCCATATGGGGGTCTTTTGCCAGGCATTTCTGTATGGTTTTCTACAATTGATCTGCTGGGTGAGGCTTGGGGTGGGTATGAGACCCCCCAGTTTGACATCCATGCATGTGACCTATGACCCCCCAGTTATTTGGCTCACCACATATACTGCAGTGGTATTTGTCAACTAGGGTGGTACTGCATGCTGTGGGTAGGCCAGTACTAGGAATACACTTCCTGCTGTCCCACAGAGCTGTCAGTTGTCTGCTGCTATCCCAGTAAGCCACCCCATTCCCTTGCATGCTTGAATCAATACCTTAGATATGCTAGCAGAACATTCCACTCCATTCATTAATTTTGTTAAGGAGTCTGACTTACTTTGTGCCTGAGGCTGTTGAGAGGATGGTGCTTGAGGGCTGACTATGTCAGATGCACACAGTACACTGCCTATACATGGTAAGGTATAGGTGGTGTGTTGTTTGGCATCCATTTTACTGTGTGTGCAAGTCAGAGAGAGAGAGATCAGTCCCTCTGGTCCTACAGTGTCAGGGTATGTGCTATGCTTTGCATTTTTGCCATGGACAGGGCATACTGGCCGCTCCTCCATCTGCCTACATGGCAGGCTCAGGATGTTCCTACTCTGAGTCCCTCTGTGCCTGTGAAGATCTTGGCAATGGTGGAGTGCTGTGTGGTCCTGCCCTGTTTTGTTCCTGCTGCAGCTGTTTTCACAGGATCTTATTGTGTAGCATGGCACATACTATGAACATATGTGCACATGTGGCTGGAGAGTACTGTAAGGCTTCACTGTATATGTCAAGGCAGTGGAACTGTGACTTGAGCATCCCAAACACACATTCTATAATGATCCTGGTTTGTGTGTGTACCTCATTATGGCATTCTTGTGTGGGTGTATGTGCATTTCTGATGGGTGTCATCATCCACAGCTCCAGTGCATAGCCAAAATCCCCCACCAGATGACTGTATGGGATGTCACCACTGGCAAACACTCAGTACAGCTGTGACAAATGCCAGATGTGGGAGTTGTGATAGCTTCCAGGGCTACCAGCACACACATTCATGATAATGCCCTGGGTATCACACACGACCTGACAGTTGATGGAGTGGAACCCCCTTGCAGTTTAGGTAGACCCTACTCTGGTCACTGGGTGGTGCTTTGATGTGGATGTGCATGCAGTCTATGGCACCCAATACCTTTGGGTATTCTGCTACACAGTAGAAGTGACGCATATTGCTGGTCCTCTCTTCATGGGTGCGGGGGAAGTAAATGTGCTCAGCGGCATCTAGTCACATAGCATCCAGGCACTGGTGGAGTATCCTGGATGCAGATGCCTGTGAAACCCCCATGATATCCCCAGTAAGTCTTTGGAAAGGCTACGCATACCTTTGTTTCCACTGGGATGGGTTCCCCTCTGTTGGTTCTGGGTCTGAGGCGAGGCCAGCACAGCTCAAGAAGTTGCTGAAGTATGTCCCTGTCCACCCTGTAGCGCTTTATCTCCAGATCATGTAGCCCCTGGTAGGTTACTCTGGGTCTGAACACTCTTCTTCTCCTCCTTGGTCTGAGTTGGTTGCCAGCATTATCCTCCTCACCACCCTCAGTCTCTAGCACATACTGATAAGTCAGAACAACAGCAGCCCCTAACATGTTTTGTTAATTTTTTCAGTTTAAAATTCCCCCGAATGTGTACACCAGTGGTGTAGGGTTTATGGGGAAAAAACAGACTGAAAAGTGTTTGTATAGTTTATAGTAGTGTGCTGGGCTGCTGCCTGTGTAATTGGCTGATTCGGATACATTCCACCTGCCAGCTATGGTAGGGCTTCTTAATTGCCTTCCTTCTGCTATTTCCCCTTCCCATTTCCTCCCTGTTTAAGCCCTGATGTGCACCGCACATTCCCAGTGCTCAAATGTAAACAGTTCTGCTATTATCTGTTTTTTTTTTTTGTTTTGCTTTGTTTTAGGCCCAGTGCATGCCCCGCACACCCATTTAGCTAAAGTAAACACTTTTAAGCAGAACTGGCCATTCCTGGACGTGAACACGCTCTGGATTTCATGGAATAAGACAATACAGCCTCAGACACACACCCTTCCTTAGCTGTGATTAGCTCAGGGCAAACTTGGGCCACTGAGCTCCAATGTGCTTACAGCAAGCATGACATACCCACTTTTCATGTTAGCTGTTCCTCCTGTCTACACAGTGGTGTTAGAGCATGGTTACGTGCAGTCTGACACTTAGAAGAAATTTATGATTCAGTATAAATCCCCTCATTTGCACACACCACTACCACAACCACTATTCCCTGGTATTGTTTTCATTCTGCATGCCATTGACTATAATTTCAAAATGCAGATTTCTATAAAAATTGCTTTTTCCCCCTTTTTTTTTATTTTCGGCACAATCCCGTTTGCGTGCCGTTGCCCTATACTTAAACTGTTGAGATCGGCCAAAAAAAGAAAGTTTTATTTTACAAAATTAAAACTGTTTCTCATGCCAACACCCATATATTTGATCATTGGCATGCCTGCTATATATACTACATGCTTTCTTTCAAGCTGTCATGCCTCCGTTTTCTCATTTGCAGAAATGTATTCAGCTAGTAACTGAATACATTTCTGCAGGTTACACTATTCCTGCAGAAACACCTGCTTGCTTGCTGGATTGCTAATTCCCCTCATTTGTATGTTTTTTACCAGCAAATGATGTAATTAGCATAAGGCAATGGTGTTCCTGCAGGAATAGTGTAGGAACGTTCATGCATGTCCCGGGAGCTCTATACTGGATTGCTCGGCAGACATACTGTATACAGCAGCTCCTGCACTCTTCCTGCACATCATGCAGGACTTACTGAATCCCAGGGACTGACTTTGTCTGTCTAGATATGTAAAGTATGAAAGCACATATGGATGTTGATATTAATGATTATCTTAGCTTCACTTACATATATAGTAATATTGTGCTGGGCCCATTTAATTACCTTACACATGCAAACAGACTCTTGTATTGCACTTGTTATTGTAAAAATGAGTAAAAATGCATGTTATCTCCTTTCTGAAGGTGAACGTACAATTTTCAGTAAATGAGTGAGAAAAAAATTATACAATCCCTCCTTTATTAAGCCAGGCAATAGGTTGAGAAGGTGTTAAGGTGTGGAACATCTCACTATAGTGTTCTGGTGCAGCATAGCAAACCTCAGTGATCCAGTCATACAGCTGTTGTGATATCCTCTAGTTCAGGGCATTGTATTTCTAGTGGATCTAGACACATGTATTGTAAATCTCAATACATTCAACATAGCTTCCTCATGATGATGTTCTGCAAATCGATCGTTGTGAATGTCTGATAGTGAGCTTGCTTCCTACTTTCATGTGCAATGTACAGACGAAGAAGGTACAGTTTCTCCTGCTTCATTCAGATGGGTGCTTGGACACCCTTAAGTCATCTCTCCACTGACATTCTCCTTTGAATTGTCTGTTCAAACCACTGTTATAACAAGTTGCTTAATGAGGTGGCCTTCAGTTTGAAGTCATTCATGGGGTGAATTAGAACACCCCCAGAGTTACTTTTTAAATTTGGCACACAGAGGGTGGGAGATTTTTATGACACCCATCATGTATGTCATCTATAAGTGTATTCCACTGCATGCCAATGCAATTTAGCAACATTCTTTGCTAATAAACCTCATTAATTATGTTGGGAGCAAACAGTACTTAAAACAACTGTTAGCCTACCTTCCTAAGTGATCTTCAAAAGCAGTGAACTTTTCATAGATATGTCCTTTGACAGTTCTATTTTAATTACTGGTGTATTCTACATAGTTATAATGCACTGTAATTTATGTTGAGTGCCGTGGATTCAAATGGAACCTGTAGGTATAACTAATTAGACAATGACATCTCATTAGCATTCAAAACTGTGTACCCCAATTGGTCAGCTCAGCCAGTGTGCCCATTGTAAATCAAGCATATACTAATAGAAAAAAGTTTGACTGTTGAAGTACCATTGAAAAGCCAGAATTTTATATTGATATATGTTGTGGCGGACAAAGCAAAATAGAATTAAAATTAGATATATTCTGAAAAACTAAAGAAACAGAAACTTACCTGATTTTCCTTTTTGCTTCATGGTTTTCTTCTTTTCCTTATAATAGACGTGTTTTCATGGCAAGCCACTAGGAATTATTGAAGTCATTAAATAATGAATAATGACACATTTGAAGTTTGTGCTTCATATCCTTCAGAAAATGCACACTGTCACAAAACCTCTCCTTCGTGCAACTTTTTAAGTTTATAAAACCAATAAAATCTGTCTCTATTTTTGGACTTTTGCCCCCCTCCCCATTATGTTGCACTTCGTCCAGGTTTCTTAAATTAAGACTGGCAGGAATGGGGAAAAAACAACAATGGAGATTTTCTTTAATCCATTGCTTCTCTTGAACAGCACTGATGTACGATAACATAAATGAAACATAAGTGAAACATAAAAGTAATAAACATAAAACACAGACATACATAGCTTTCTGTTTGAAAATAGGACAAATAGATACATGTTCATTTAAACCAGGCTATTTGATAGCATTAAAATAAAGTTGCCACTTAAGTCCATTGCATTTTAGAATGTTTTTCCATGAACCACCTCTTTGATCAAAGCATATTTTTTTTAACCAAAAAAAAAAAACAGAAATCATTTGAAACTGGGGCAACAAATTAAATGCTTAAGCAAAGTTTTCTTTTTGTCCTGTTATAAGATGTCATACTGATGTTCATAAGTTCAGGACCTAAGATGTCTTTTGATTTTCCCCTGTAAAACACATCACAGATGAGACAAAGGCCATTTTACAGTCAACATCTGCTATTGCCATCAAACTCTCCAGTACAAGGAATAGTTCAAGCATAATTTTTCATCACATTATTAGTAGAATCAAATATGTATTTGCACTGTTTACAGTGTCTGCATTTTACGATTTTATTTATGACATTCTCTTGTACTTTTATAGATAGATCTAACATTAAAATGTCTTTCCTAAGTAATCCCATGTTTTATATCTACTTTATTAATTAAATGAGAACTGAAAACAGCACTCCAATTTCATTCCAAAATTTCTCTAATGCCATGAGTGACTAGTGAAAATGATGAAAGTCAATGAGATCTGAGAGGATAGGTTAACAATTACCATACCTTCAGATATATCAGAAAAAGTATTGCCTTATGCATCTGTTGATTCCTACATCAATAATATTGAGACTCAATTGGTGAAGTCAGTCACGGGGGTAATCTCTTTGTGTTAGCATTTTCTTAAAAAATTTCAGTTTCAGTAAGAAAAATCAGAATAAATAGAAATGATTCTGGAGAACCTCACCATCTACCCTTTCATTAGATTTCTTTTTTGATGAGTGAGGTTACAACACTGGTAGTGCAAATGTGTGCTGGGAAAAAATATTGTTTGATAAATATTAGATTGAACACAATGTGCTTGTCTTATGTTTCCTAATTTTAACATCCAAGAAATACATCTCTTTATAAGACCAAAGGAAAAAAGGAGAAATTCAGAAGTACTATTTAAATAATAAAAAAAGTTTCTATTTCCTCTGAAACTATTCAAATTAATATATATATATATATATATATATATATATATATATATATATATATATCAAACACAAGGTGCAGGGTTTGAGTCTCACAAGAGATAATTGGCTAGGCTTACAATGGCTCACAAGGGCAGTTAGCCTAGTATTAACCTACTACATACACACACACACACACACACACACACACACACACATATATATATATATATATATATATGGTTCTACCTGACATAATCGAAACCACACAACACCGACAACCACATCACCGACACCACATATTCGACAGTCCATAAACACGAAACCACACATAACCGACAACGAAATAACCGACGGTACACAAACACGAAACCCCATACAAAACAAAACACATCCCCATTCCACAAACCACACACACAACACAAGCACACCAAAATCCTTACAAGCCCACACTAAACCTTACCTAACCCTAAGGTCCGTCACTATCGCACACTTACCTACCCGCCTAACCCTAACTCACTTAACCCCCTATCGCTCCTAACCCTAACTCACTTAACCCAGCCCTATCGCTCCCTAACCCTAACTCACTTAACCCACCCCTATCGCTCCCTAACCCTAACTCACTTAACCCACCCCTATCGCTCCCTAACCCTAACTCACTTAACCCACCCCTATCCCCACAGACCGTCAATCTCCACACTTACCTGCCTCGCACCCTAACGTCCGTCACTACCGCATACTCACACAGCCTTTCCCCATGTCGGCATCCTCGGCGTTGGTGTTGTCATCCGTCGTGTCGGTCTTCTGCATTGTCGATGTTCTGCAACCCGCGATTCGCGTCGGTCTTCTTAAACTTCGATCTTCTGGAGCTCCGGATTCCGATGTCGGTCTTCTCAGCTGTCGACGAAGTCAGGTAGAACCATATATATATATATATATATATATATATAAAGAGAGAGAGAGAGATCATCCTAGTATTGTAAATATAATTTGATTTTATACATGGCCAGCTTCGAGAGAAAAATTGCACAGGACACTAAGGATAATCACAAGGCTTTCTTTAGTTATGTTAGTAACCTGGGTGGGAATTCCCAGATATGCTCAGAATTTGTACAAAATGACAAAAAATACACAGAACCCACAGACATTGCCAACATGCTAGCTGACAGGTTCAGCGCAAACTTCTCCCCCCCCCTCCCCACCAAAAGGGCAAATATCTATCCCAGCAGAATGCTGCCCCCCTGACATCTCAGATGCTCAGGTAACAGCCGCCCTCTCCAAAGCAAAAAACACAGCATCAATGGGACCAGACGGTGTCCCGGGCTGCGTCCAACATGAACTCCAAGAAGAGCTAAACCCAAACATAAAACTACTGTTCAAGCTCAGCCTTACTACAGGATATGTACTCAAAGAGTGGCGTACAGCAACAGTGGTCCCTCTCCACAAAGGTGGTGCCTCAACGGATCCTGGAAACTATCGCCCCATAAGCCTGACTAGCTTGGTCTGCAAAGTTATGGAAAGGATCATCATGGACCTCATAAATAAAGATATTGGGGACCTACAGACACTGAATCCTACCCAATTCGGCTTTGTTAAGGGCAGATCCTGCCTCTTAAACTTGGTCGATTTCTTTGAAAGTCACCAAGGCCATTGACGAGGGGAAGGTGGTCCACACAGCCTACCTGGACCTCGCAAAAGCCTTCGAAACAATACCCCACTCGGGCATTATAGATAAGCTCACCAGCTTAAATATAAACCCCTATGTCACTAGATGGGTTGCAAACTGGCTCAAGGACAGAACCCACATGGTTAGAATTGCTGGAGCCATGTCAGACTCCAAACCAGTTACAAGTTGCATCCCACAAGGCTTAGTCCTGGGACCTCTCTTGTTCGGTATAAATTTCTCGGAGGTACAGGCCAATACGGAAGGACTGTGGCTGACCAAGTTCGCAGATGACTGCAAACTGGGCACCATAATTGACTCTCCAGCCGACACAAGCATCCTCCAAAAGGGCCTCATAGAAACAGACAACTGGTGCCAGAGCCATGGCCTCAAGCTAAATGCCAAAAAGTGTATAGTCATCCCCTTTGGCAAAAACAAAGTGCCCACAAATTACCACATAGGTGGTAATCCATTAAGTACAGAAGAAGTAATTAGGGACCTGGAGACCCAAGTTGATAGCAATCTCTCATTTGACAACCACATGGCCAAAGTGGTTAGAAAAACATTTTATATAGCCCACTTAATCATGAAGGGATTCACATCTAGATCAGGGGAGGTCATCGTGCCTCTTTACTCATCCCTCATCAGACCCATAATTGAGTACAATGCCCCTTTTGGGATGTACCTTACCAGACACCTGCAGCAACTGGAAAGACCCCAAAAGTACCTCACCAAGAGGATCAAAGGGCTCAAACAGATGCCATATGCTGCCCGGTTAAAGAAACTCCAGCTCTACTCAGTGGCATACCGCCTGCTCAGAGGCGATCTGTGCCTGACGTATAAAGCCATGTCCAACCCGGAAGTAATGGACATGCTGCACCTCCGAAAATCCAAATCCCATTGAGCCATGCGCTCGAGAGACTTGAACCTCAGCACTGAAATAAATAGGACATGTTGGAGGGACAGATTCATAACCCAGAGGCTCCCTTCACTCTGGAATAAAATCCCAGTCCAGGTTAGGCAGAGTCCCTCAATGACTCTCTTCAAGAGGAATCTTGATGAGTGGATGGGAGATCGTAGGTTTACCCCGGGTATCACTTCTGTGTCACTGTTAGACAGAGGCACAGTATACTAACCTCGAAAAAGGGCATAGCAAAATTAATTTAAAATGGGTGGCAAAAGCCAAACATACTCTGGCTAGGCTTATAAATGTCCTAGGGCAGATAGCCTAGTATGAACCTATGAACCTATGAATCTATGAATTCTGTGCTAAAATTGAAATTAATTTCATAGCAAAGTAACACTAAATTTACTTAAATGAGGACAAATGGTGCCCCAATGGCAACTTGTTCTTGATAGTATTTAACTCTGAAAAACAAAAAAATGTTTTCAATGTAAGTTCCAAAAACTCCAATTAATCTAATGTCCTTATGGTATTAAGCTTTAAAAGTGGTAACAAAGTCCGTAAATGTCCTGATTCCTATATTATGAGGTATGATGCTATAAATATCTTTAATGTCAGTGGATATTAAAAACAAGTCTTCTGAAAATGTGACCTTGAAAATGTTATGTAACAAGAATCTTTCAAAATGTATTTCTGATCACATAAAATGTTTTTTAATTTCCTGTCAATGAGAACAGCTAATGTTTCTGTTATAGGAGAAGATGACAATACTTGTGGGTGAAGAAAAAGGTTATAAATACTCTTATGCTCTTTAGGTATTTGGAAAATGAATGGAATAACTGGATGTTCAATGTATAAAAGGTATACAAATCTTTATCTATTACTTGCAGTAACATTAAATTCTTCACGTTAAAACTGATTTAGCATATGTATTTCATTTTGAAAAACTGAAACATAAACATTTGTTGTCATCTAGAACTTGACTCATCCTTGATTATTAATCCTGCCTTTGTCTAGTTTTATCAGTCTAAGATTTCCTATTGGAAATGTCAAATAAGTTACCACATAAATGTGTTGTCTTTTCTTTTTTAAACAAAAAACAACTTTATTGAATTATCACTTATGACATAGGCAATCATATATTTATATGAAGGAAAACAAACAATACTGACATATTTCCAGTTGCAAACATTATATATCACATACTATCTTCTATACATAGTCAATACTAATCAAACATTATATAGCTCATTTAATTCCTGACTTCCCTTAAACCACACTTTTCCTAATCATTATTCTGCATGTATTGTTCCCACAATTCCCATTTTTATATATAATTTGTTCCTACCCTTTTCTAAAGATCCCAGTCCTTGTTCTTTTATCCTTGTTACTCTATTTACTATGTCTAATATGTTTGATTTAGACTTTGATTTCTATTTTCTAGTAATTACTCTTTTGGCAGCCACCAAAATCAGCAAGATCTTGCTATGTCTAAGCAATTTAGACCCCTTTTTACAGCTCAAAAAATAATTTCCTTAGTTATACCAATTTGCTCACCCAATATTTCTGACAGTGTAGTCTGAAGGGAATTTTTTTTATACCCGTGTACTCTTTACACTCCCAAACAACATGTTCCCAGTTATTTATTTCTTCTCCATTACACCTCCAACATTTGCAATCTAACTATGGAAAAATTATGTGGGGTCTGTTTTAGGTATAAAAATATGTATACAAATACTTCCAAACAAAAATCTTATATCTTCTAGACATTTTGCATATTTGGGGGTCATAGATATGTTTTCAAATGTATGTATTAAATGGTGCTGGGGAGGAATAAAACAACTTGTTTTGATAAAAAAGTTTATTATAGCTAAAACTGGAAGCATATGATTCAACTTATAAGTATACAATTTTAAATCAACTAACATTTTAACAATTTCTAACCTACAACCGGGTATAAATGAAAAGCCGTTTTTGAATAACTTTAAATTAATATAAGATAGCTGAAATTAAAACTCTGAAATCACCATCAGAGATAATGTGTGCAATACCTTCAGTCTCAAAAAAAGAAGATCAATCACGGATATTTTCAATCCTTTACTTGGCCTCCACCCCTGTGATGGTCTGTGTGATAACACAGTTAAGGCTTGTGTACTGATGGAAATTGATTCTGGTTGATTCTCTAAATGGTTGCTATATGATTCAACTTGTTGGCTAGATGGTCTGATCATTTTGGAAAGGAATGGTGGAAAAAAAGAGTAAGAGGCAACAATGTCCTGGTTGTCTGATGTATAAACACTTGACTTTTAACTTGTGCTAACAGTATGGTGAGTGACCATGCCTGCAGGACCTGTAGTTACATACACAGTAGATTTTGATATGCTCAGCATTCTGCATACTCAGTTCTACCCCTTAAATACTTTTCTTACTTCTTTACATTAATGGAAATGGGAGTCTTCTCAGTCTTAGAAAAAATCCAATTATATTTTTCTTTCTGTAACTCAAAAAGATCTCCCTTTATGAAATCATTAATTTTATGAATATCGTCTAATAATGTTCCCATGACTTTACTGTTGTGCCTAATTACATGGGCATGAGTTCAAATCCTAGCCTATAAAATATTTAATGAGTTCAGAATATAGTGGTGATTTGGTATGTATACCATTAGGAAATTTCAACAATTGTAGGGGTACATTATTTGGCTATAAACTCATAAAAATGTTATTGAGCTGTAAAGGACTGTGTTAAAATCATTTTCTGGACGGCAGTACCTTCTGTAGCACTAAACTGTATTTAAATGGGTATATGGTCTATGTGACTGGTATGTTAAGGAACTGTTGTTTGTACATTTGAAGAATCAAACAGAAGAGGAACTGTTTCCTCATTGTCAACAGTTGGCAAAATACTGGTGACTGCTGATTTACCATGCCCTCAGAGTGGTTAATATAATGGGTAAGTTGTTAAAGCAACTGCATTAATTCTCCAGTTAAAGAAAACAAATTTCCTGGACATGGAAAGTGTTCTGGACAGGGCATTTAGTAGAGGTAAAAACTCACTAGTAAACAAAACAGTTATCTCTAATAAAGCTTGCTACAAAATGCTAATAACCATATAAATCTCTCTTAGGATATATTTCAGATATACAAAATTTAATAAAACATTAAGCATTTTCATCCTCAAAATGTTAGGACTTCACTAAAACTTTAGAACAACTAGAACGCATTATTTAGAGTAAAAGTCATGTGACTATATAGTGATATAACTAACAAATCCAAAAAGTCATGAGTAGCATTTTGCCAACTGGTTAGTTAAAATCAATATAACAACTTTTAAGTGTCAGCAATTACTGAAGTTGCTTACTGTATGTGTGCACATCCCCCTCAAAATTAAATTTATGGCATCTAATTGTATACATGATAATGAATTATGGCTGTTTGTTGAGTAGTATTTACAAGCAATTGTTTATGAAGTTTAATGCAGTTCAGTACCATTCCTTGTCTGTTCCAATCCTGATGGCCTGAGTTAGGCAAGAGTAATTTGCAGACATCCACAATTTTCCATAAATTCAAATCAGTTTTTGTTCATTATACATATATTATCAGTATATGGGGACAGTATATGGGTATGTTATTTCTGTCTTTAATCACAATTGGCATTATTCCATGTGCGTGTATTTTTTTAGGTTTTAATAATATATTGCAAGTTTATTGCCTGGTAAATTTATACTTGCTGTCTAAAATAGTTACAACTGTCTGAGCTGATTGACTTATTACTGACACAAGGTATTTCATTCAAAATGAAGGATAGTGGAACTGGCCTGTCTGCTGGTAGTGGACCACTGGCAATCTAGTTAAGAAGAAGATATGGTTTTGGTGGTGAGACAGCTCTATAATATTCAACATACATCCAGAGGACAGCAAATGCCCAAGTGGTGAGGCAAAGAGGGGATGTGTGTTAAAAAGTGAACACCTGTTAGTAAAGGCACTTGACTAGTCAAAGCGCCATCATGACACAGAACTCATGCATTTGCTCATACAACTGAATGTGTGGTGTATCACATTTATGTGATGCATGAAAGTCAAGACTGCAGCCATGGTGAGGTCATGGGGCTGAACATTGAGACAGTGTGGTGTCAACTGCATGCTCTATAGAGCTGCTTGTCTCAGCATGGCTAGAGTAGATTCACAGTAGTACTCAGACCATATGCTCCCTGTTCCATATTATCAGTGTGTGCCACCATGTAAAATAGTGAAACCCACTCTTATGCACCTTACCCATGGCACTTATTCATCCATAGTTCCTGTGCTGCAGCATGTGCATACAGCTGCTGTGGGTTGTCATGCTCAGTCACACACTGAACTTTATGCAGATTGTCACATACCACTACACAGACTCCTAACATGTACATCCTAACCACTATCACCAGATTTGTATCACAGCACCATAGGACCATGGGGCAGAGGTTTCCTCACCTGCCAGGGCCAGCCAGGTGCATGGCCTTAGCTATCAGCATAGGTGACTTCATCTATGCTAATGCTAATATGGTGGGTATCACAGTGTGCATGTGTGTGTGTGTGTGTGTGTGTGTGTGCGTTGCAGTATCACCTTGCACGTGTAGCAATGATGATCTCTGTGTTGACAACACACTATATATTGCAGTGGTCTTTGCAAGTCTGATGCCACAGGAATAATACCTTTTATTATTTTACCCTAAGCATGTCATTACATTTTAAATGGTACATACATTTTTTCACAGGTTTGACATCACATGCAAAGCTGTCATGGCAGTTCAAGGCACAACTCATATCAAGATATACGTGATTTTTAAACTTGCATGTTTATGCAACACACTACTGCAAATGTATTTTTGGCATTTTTGTACACATTGCATAAAGTCATAATGTCGTTGTTATTATACTCATCATTAGTGAGGAACACATTCCTATTGTTTGTCAGAAATGGTTTCTTAAGGAGACATGACATAGCATACCTGTGTTTGCCATGGCATGCTTTTACTGCTAATGTGTACACTGCAAATCAATACATAACACGCATTCCATAGTGTAGCAGCACATGCATAATTAACCAACAGTCTCTTTGACATATGACACTACATGTACACAGGATCTATACGTGCTTCTCTACATTTTCCAGTATGTAGAGTACCCTGATAATCCTAACATGTTTGGTTTTCCTTACAGGATGGCTTTGCATTGTATTTGTACACTTTAATAATATGTACAAGTGTACCATTAACTGTCGTCTTGCCTAGTCTGTGCATTTCAGATGTTGCCTTGCCATGGTGTGCAAGCTATAATGTGGCAGCAATTTAGCCATGTCATGCTGGTTTCCTGCCATGTGCATTTTGTCTTTCTATTACACTGCAGTTCTGCACCCTTTTCAACTTTGTGTGGCCTACTGCTACTGCTTCCCCCTACTCATACTAACACAGCCAACCTCCTACCCACACTTTGCCACATAGACATTGGCACAGTCCACATATGTAATGGATATATCTTGGCACTGTGTGCTGTAATGGCAATGATCATTGGTGGGACATGCACATACAGTTATGTCCACTGTAGTTGCTGTATCTGCACTGTGTTCTTTATTCTGTGATAACAGTGCACTTTCCTCCAGGCATCCTCATAAATTTATTCCTAATAGTTACTAAGTGGTGTGTAAAAGTTGAATCAAGATACAGTTTGGATCCTTGTATGGAATGTATGATGCTGCCCATGAACTGGTCACAGATGAATTACTGTGGCTGTTATATGTGGTGTTGGTATACCATCGGCAATGGGTGCACATCACATTTTGATCTATGTACAAGTATACATCTGGTGTGCTATGACTCAATGTTCTGAACCAGATCATTCCGTCACATAGTAAACAGCCACCAAAATAATGGCAACTATGTCTCTGCTATCTTTCTTGACCTCACTAAGGCATTTGCTATGGTTAACCATGACAAACTCATTAAATCCCTCTTGGAACTGAATCTTAGCAAACCAACAATTATCTGGTTTGAAAGTTATTTAACAAATAGACAGCAAACAGTACAATGGAGGTGAGAACTCTCTCCTTCATTACCAGTCACACTGGGTGTTCCCCAAGGATCCATCCTTGGTCCTTTACTTTTCGCTGTCTTCACTAATAACCTCCATACCTCCACTCTACATGCCTCAGTCATCCAATATGCTGATGACTAAACACTAATCTGTTCCTCTCCTTCCCTCCAAGAACTGCAATTACAAACACAGGCCTCTTTCCTTTCTGTAGAAGAATGGCTTACCAACTCTCAACTGATACTAAACCCCAGTAAAACCAGACCTCATATTCCAGCTGACTAATCACGCTACTCCCATACCCACATTTATTATCATTTCTAACAATAAAACAACTCTCTCCTGTCACTCACACCAAACTTTTAGGAGTTGAAACAGACTGCAACATGACATCTGACACTCACATTTTACTCAGCGTAAAGAAAGTACATAAAAAAATTGGGGGGACTATATAGAAATAAACAATTCCTCACAAACAGCACGAGGGCTAAAATAGCACAAACACATCTCCTCCCCACACTTCTATATGGCACTGTTAGCCTCAGAAACATAGAAAATTAAATATAACTAAACTAGATGCCTGCTATAACAAAACTGCAAAGTTTGCCACCGATAGCCTGCATTAAATACATCACTGCTCAGCCCTTAAACAACTCAACTGGCTTGAACTTCCCCATCTCCTCCTTTAGAACCAGCTTATACTCTCATAAGATTCATTACTACCCTGAGAAAACCTCTGCATTACAAAACCTAATACATCCTTCCTCCAGTACTAGGGTCCTATGCTCCAACAACAAATCTCTCCTTCAAGTCACTAAAGCCAACAACTCAGCAGGAGCCCCCCCCCCCTCTATATTCAAATATTATAGACAATAAATGGAACACTCTGCCCACTAATGTATCAGCCACAACATCCTTAGCTCAATGTAAGAAATCTCTAAAAACACACCTACAAGTCAATTGGATTTGTGACTGTGACTCCCCAGGCTAGTCTTAATCCATAGGATCATAGGATCATAGGAGGTTACTAGGCTATTGGCCCTGAGGCCCTTATAAGCCAAACCAAGAGTTTAGCCCATGTTTAGACAAGTCAGCACCCAGAGCCCCTGTCCAGCGGGGACACAGGTGGAATCCCAGGGGTGTATTTTCTGTTTCCCATCCAGTTATCCAGGTAGGTTGCTCTTAAAAAGGAGTTATGAGGTACTCTGCTTGACATGGAGAGAGAGTCTCTTCCACAGATGGGGCAGTCTCTGGGACACAAATCTGTCCCACCACCAAGTCCTATTGATATCACAGACCAGGTTGAGATCACGTGTATGGGTTGCTTGAGTGGAGCTTGATTTGCGGATATGCAGCAGTCACATCAAGGGGGGTGGGTCTGAGATTGCTTTGTATGCCAGACAGAGGTCACCTCTGAGGAGTCTGTATGAAGCTGAGTAGAGGGACAAGGCTTTTAGTCTGTCTGTGTAGGGTAGGTGTTTGAGGCCCCAGATTCTCCTGGTGAGGAACCTCTGTGGTCTCTCCAGCTGCTGCATGTGCTTTGCAAGGTACATGCTGAAGGGCGTGTTGTACTCAATAATTGGTCTTATAAGGAAAGAATACAGGGAAATTATGACCTCTTTGTCCCTGGATGAGATACCCTTACTTATGAGGTGGGCCATGTAGAAAGCTTTCTGAACAATGGAAGCAACATAGTGGTCAAAAGTCAGGTTGCTATCAACCTGGGTGCCCAAATCCCTCACTACTGATTGTGTACTTAGGATGTTGTTATTAATGTGATAATATGTGGGGATGTCACTTTCCCCAAAGGGGATGATGATGCATTTTTGGCATTCAGCTTTAGGCCATGTTTCTGGCACCAGTCATTTGTTTGGGTTAGACCCTCTTGGAGGACGTCCACATCAGTTGGGGAATTAATGACTGCACCCAGCTTGTAGCCATCTGCAAACTTGGTCAACCATATCCCACTGGTTTTGGCCTGCTCCTCGGAGAAGTATATCCTGAATAACAGAGGCCCCAAGACCAATCCCTGGGGTACACCACTCATTATGGGTCTACTGCTTGAGGTGGCTTCCCCTATTTTGATTAGGTGGGTTCCATCAGTGAGCCAGTTTGCTACCTATCTGGTAACATATGGATTTATGCCTAGTTGAGAGAGTTTATCGACTATGCCTAAGTGGGGAATAGTGTCAAAGGATTTGGTGAGGTCAATGTAGGTGGTGTGCACTGTCTTTCCCACGTCCATGGCTTTGATGACTGTCTCAAAGAAGTCAACCAGATGTAACAGACATGATCTGACATTGACAAAGCCAAACTGTGTGGGGTCAAATGTTTGGAGGTTGCCAATGTCCCTGTTAATGACGTCCATGATAATCTGTTCCATGGCCTTGCAGATCAGGCAAGTTAGGCTGATGGGTCTATAATTTCCTGGATCGGTGGATACTCCACCTTTGTGTAAAGGGATGACAGTGGCTGTCCTCCACAGGCTTTGGTTGAATAGGGTGCCTAATGGTGCTGCAAGTTCATGCCTGAGTTCACGTAGGATGCAGCTTGGGATGTTATCGGGTCCCATGGAGGCTGTATATTTTGCCTTTGATAGGGCAGCGATGTCCTATTCCCTAGCGATAATGGGTGGGGGGCAAGTACTGGCAATGTCCTGATTTACTGATGGGGGGCAGAGGGGAGACGTTTTTACTGAATCTGTCAGCCAGTAGATTGGCTATATCTTCAGCATGTGTGAATGTGGTGTCCTTGACCACCAGTTCTGAACAGATCTGCATGCTTCCTTTGAGATTGTGGACATATGCGAAGAAGGCCTTATGATTGTCTCTAGTAGATGTGGCCAATTTGGACTCAACGTTGGCTTTAGAGGATCTCACTAGTGCTCTTATTTGCATGTTCAGGCTAAGGAGAGATTGCTTCTAATTGGGCACCTGCTACTTCTTGGTCCTGGACAGCAATTTTATTTCCTTTTGCTATATAGTTTATTTATTTCAGATGTCCCCCAGACAGGCAGTGCTCACCCAGGGTAAACAGTCCTCCCTTATTTTCAGGCAGTAGTCTTCTCTCTGTCCTGCAAGTCTCATTCCTAATACCTCTCTCTGCCTCTCAACAGTTACTGCCTCTTTTAAGTATAGACTCTTGGTGTATATTTTATATTATTACTATACTATATCATACTAAATGTTATTTGATTGCACAGTTTAAGGTGTTTCAACTTTTTACCTGAATAGTGCAACTTTTTCAATCCTACTTTTAGTTGATATACAATTTAAAGTGTTATCATCCTAGTTTTATTTGTTGTAATATGTATAGTGTTAATCTTCTGAACCTGTAATCTGTTATATATGGAACTTTTCTCCCCGGGCCTCTGCTGAAAAAGGACCAGTGTTCAGTCGGACTTTCCCAGTAACCAAATAATAAATAAACAATGTCCATGTTTCCTGAGCCATCCTGTACAGCTGCAGCCTTTGTTGCCAATGCCTGGATGTTCTACCCCTTGTGTCTACCTGATCATCTTATGAAGCATGTGATAGCTCCTCTTCAGACATCTGGGGTTCTTAGGGTAGATTGCCTACATTTAGGGCTGGCAGGCCTGTATATTTGGATATGATTATATTCTGCAACATGGCAAACACAATGACCATTTGTGCAGTACTCTATGGTGTGCATTGCAGTCCACTCCTGGATTTGTCCAGACATCTGAACCAATATTTCAGCACACCAAACACTTGTTCAATGGTGTTCTGTGTCACGGTGTATGTGCTACTGAATGCATCCTCAGCAGACATGGATGGGCCCTGAATGGTGTCATGTGCAAGAGCTCCAGTGGATAACTACAGTCATCTGTTCCTATTAAAAAAGGACAGTACATTTGTGTAGTTGCATCACAGAAGATCATGGGAGCATACCACATTCACCACATACAGGTATACTTACCAAGCAGTAGCCCCTCAATGATCTCACCATGTTGGAGCAATTCCCTTAGGGCACTCTCCCTCCATATAGCTGCATTGTGCTCACTTATGAGGTGTGTTGCCATCATGTTAATGAGGCTGTGTGCTGAGCATGCTACTTGACAATTGAATGAGGTCCATCCAGTTCTGTTGACATATAGTTCTGCACCCTCTTTATAATGGTTTTGATTAAAAATGAGCAATCAACTGCACCAAGGACACAGGGAAAATTGGCTATGGCATAGAACCATTCCATGACATCTACTTGGTATTGATGGGAAGCAGATAAACTCATCCACCTTGCTGCACATGACTGCCAGGAATTGTCTTAGTAATTGACTAAACGCTATCTGGGACACTTTTATGGTGTCACCCACAAGCCACTGGAATGTCCCAGAACACAGTAGTCTTAGATTCCAACACACCTTTTATTCTACTGAAACTGGATTACCCTAGAGACTGCATGAAGTCATGTGGAGTGCACACAGTGTTTCTTAACTGTAGCCTGACTTACTGCTATGATGGTTGTCTGTGGATATTATGAAGCATTAACAGATCATCCTCCAGTAACCTCTGAAGAACCCTGACCTGTTGCAGTGCAGTTTCGGCATAATTTGTTGTTGTAGTTTTTTCCTGTAAACTTCAAAGATAGATATTGCAAATTTTTAAGATTACATTTAACTCGTGCAAATGTGGCCTCTACCAAAGGCTTACTGCAGTACATTAGGGTATTCCACGGGAACAAGTTTGCCAATTTTTATTGACATCCATTGCACACATAGTGTTTTGGAACCAGGTAAAATTGCATGGAATCCACACTTATACAATGCCATCCTCTGAAGCAAATGCGCCTGACATTCAGTTATTCTTGGAATTGAATCTGTTCATAGTTCACCACTGAGCACAACTTCCTTTTGGAATCTGGGGGGTATGTTTTAACCTAATTTTACAAAGGCAGGAAAGCCTTATTTGTGTTTTAATTGTGATGTAAGATTAGCATTTTGTTTGTTTTAACCAGGAACCTGGGATGTGTTAAATGCAACAATTAGCATACACTTAGACTGATCAAAAGTATTCATGGGTTTATTTTGCTTCCACAGCCAGCAGCCTTTGTATTTTTATGATAGGTTATTTGGTTAAGCTTTCCACTTTCATAACATGTTTTGAACTAAATTATTATTATTTTTATTTTGCTGTACAACATCATCAGAACATATTTGTTAAAGCAATAATCTATTTTAGAAGCATTCAGTTAGGGTTATTAAAGTAATGCAACTGAAATCTCGAGTATTATAGTGACTGTTATATAATATAGAACTTGAATAGTCTTGAAAAAAACAAATAATGTGAGTGTTGGGGAAAGACTGAAGAACTGACAGTAAGTGCAGTAGGTTTAAACTATCAGATGATGACAAGCTATTTCTTGTGGTCTGCTGCTTTTTTTCTTTCAGCCGTCATCTATCTGCCTACTATATGCCTCTGAATAGGTTATTTAAACAGACCTCTTAGCAGTCTGTAGGATACTGATTATAGTGACATGGCTTTGAGTCAGTCCATGCAGGACATGTTGTTTAGGCATTGTATCCTTTTAGTGAGGTATCTCTGTGGACATTCCAGATGTTGCATGTGTCTGAACAGATACATGCCAAAGGGGGCATTATATTCAAAGACTGGCCTAATGAGAGCTGAGAAAAGGGGGAAAATGACATGTCCTGATCTAGATACAATCCCTTTGTTTATAAGCTTTGCAAACTAGGAGAACTTTCTTACAACAATGGACACATGTTGGTCAAAAGTTAAGTCACTTTCGAAATAAGCTCACAAATCCCTAACTATACATCCAACTTTATGAGTGGTTCATACTGTCAACATGTATGTTCACAGGTACTTAAGTTATTATTAGGCAGTTGATGCAGATGTATCATCCTATACAATGCAATGCACACTGCACATTACACTTTTCAGTAAGAGATTATGGGGCTAACCACGGGGTGTATTTACAGTGACATTTCCATTCATCTAGGTTTTGATTGGAGAGGGCTAGAGAGCTAAATTGTTTCATATGAAGGGGCAGTCTATAACAGATGAAAGGGATTCTTTGGTACAGGTATCTATTCCACCAGCAGGTTCTGTTTCAGTTGCAGTGAAGGCTTAGATTTCTGTACAGATGTTCACAGTGTTACTGATTTTATGAGCATATAGGTGATGTTACAGCACAGGGTCATTTGAGGGCATATATCTCATTTGTCTATGATGACTGTGTGTATTGATGTGCCCTCGACCGGGCTTCTGTGACTTTTTTCAAAGAAGTTCAGTAGGTTTAGCAGGAAGAATCTCTTCCTCACAAACTGATACTGGTTTGGGGTGAGGGAATGGCACCTGCCAATACTGATGTTTATGGGGGCAATAATGATGTGCTCCATTATCTTACAAATAAGGCTGTGTTTCTGGCTTGAAACCATTATAAATGTGGAGGTAGGACAAATTCAAGCATGGGTCAGGGATACAATGCTTCATACAACCAAGGAAGCACACAAGCATATTATCAGGCTCTATTCAGATAGTTTTTTTTTTTTTACTTTAAAACTTGCTCTGAGGTGTCCTTTTGGGATGCAGATATGCCATTCAAGAACTTTGGGGGATATGGGGAAGCTGTTTGAAATAAATGTACCTTCTGCTATGTTGACTATGTCGTCTGAGGCTGTGCAGATGCTTTTGTTATATATCTGCTCAGTACCAAGTGGATATATTTCGTAAGGTATCTGATGTACCTAAAGGAGCTATGGTTGACCTCACTAAAGGTGGGAGTTTTTAGTTCATACTTAACCTTGGCGGATTTTATTTTGCTCCTAAATTCATTTTTTAATTTTTTATGTATAGACTTGGAATTTGTTTTCAATTTATTTTTAAGAGGGAGGAGTGTTTTTTGCTATAAAGTTTGTTTATACTAAGATCTCACCTTTGGGATTTCCTCCTAAACTTGGCACTGTATTTATGTTGTGTCAAGAGTGTCTCCATGCAGGCATTCATGTGAGAATGCAACCTTTCTGAAAAAGCTGTGATACTGGCTGCTGGATCTTTGATGGGAAACATCTTCAGGCAATCAATGATTGGAAGAAAGATAGCATTAAATAAGTTCGTGAAGATGGTAGGGTTTGTGGGCATTTTGGGTTTGACCCTAGTTGTGAAAACCACTGAATGATAATCAGATCTGACCAGTGATGGTATAACTATACGAGAAGAGCATAGCAGTGCTGCATTTGTGATGACCAAGTGAAGAAAATGTGTGCCACTGGTAAGTGAGTGCAGCATTTGGTCTAGACACTTAACACTATTAAAATCTCAGAAACGGTGTCCATATTTATTTTTAGTGCTGATATACATTATCCAGTTTAGATAGATTAATAGATGAACCAGGAATAATAATGTTCAGGCCTATGGTGATAGAATCTGGCTAGTGTGGATATGCCTTATGAACAGAGGGTGAAGTATAAGGGATTTTGTGGTTTGTAACCCAGGAATTAAGGCAAATGTCTAATACTTTGATTATTGCATTGCTTCATGGTTTGTAAGCTTCAGAAGAGAAGATTGTTTTCCTTTTTGCCATCCTTCAGAAAGCTGATAGGTAGCTAGATTTCTTTTCTTTCTCCAACTTTCAAGTTCTATACTATTTTGCACTCTATGCTTCATTATTTCCAAAACAAAAAATCATTTTGTAGAAAAGCTGAAAAACACCAAAACTTGATAACACACAAAAACTGTAAGGGTAAATCCAATGGCTTGAAAATACGCTTTCATTCACTTTTATTTCCTTGTGAACTTCTTCAGAAATAAAAAAACTCCACTCACATTCTTTTTTATATATACAAGTTAATTAGTCACATGATAAGTGATCTCATAAAATAAATGAGTTAATTAATTCTCTTAAAAAACACTACATTAAAATATAATTATATCAAAAACAAGAAACTTGTTATAGGAAATTATTATAAAAATAAATATAAATATATATATATATATATATATATATATATATATATATATATATATATACTTATTAAATTTAATGTTATTTCATTTGTAAAAAGCACGTTAAATTAATTGTTTCATTTAAACCAAGTGCAAATTCTGCTCCTAGTTGCAGTTGCCAAAGGGATTCTTTACATTCTAAAAGGACCTTAACATCACCAATAAATGCCCCTGATGGAACACAATCCATTACAGAAAAATAAATTTCTTGAAATCTTTACAAAGCAAGTGTTTAAAGCATTAACTAAATCTTTTTTCTTAATGGCTAAAAGATGTTCACTAATCCTTTTTCTAAGGCATCTTGTAGTCATGCCTATATAGAAACTAGGACACGTTGAACACTGAGCAATGTAAACTACCTTCTCTGTACTACATGTATAATAACTCTTAGACCAATATGTTTTATTTAAGTGTGAAACATATATTGAAGAGGAATTACTTATAGCACTGTCTGCAGGCATTACATGCATAGGTACCCTTAGCTAAAATTCTTGGACCTTTATTTTCATTTCCTACTTTATTTGTCCATTCTAACATGTTTTAACAGAATTTTAGCTAAGGGTACCTATGCATGTAACGCCTGCAGACAGTGCAGGTTTATAAGTAATTCCTCTTCAATATATGTTTCACACTTAAATAAAACATATTGGTCTAAGAGTTATTATACATGTAGTACAGAGAAGGTAGTTTACATTGCTCAGTGTTCAACGTGTCCTAGTTTCTATATAGGCATGACTACAAGATGCCTTAGAAAAAGGATTAGTGAACATCTTTTAGCCATTAAGAAAAAAGATTTAGTTAATGCTTTGGCTAAACACTCTTTGCTTTGTAAAGATTTCAAGAAATTTATTTTCTGTAATGGATTGTGTTCCATCAGGGCATTTATATTAGTGAACATCTTTTAGCCATTAAGAAAAAGATTTAGTTAATGCTTTGGCTAAACACTCTTTGCTTTGTAAAGATTTCAAGAAATGTATTTTTCTGTAATGGATTGTGTTCCATCAGGGCATTTATTGGTGATGTTAAGGTCCTTTTAGAATGTAAAGAATCCCTTTGGCAACTGCAACTAGGAGCAGAATTTGCTCCTGGTTTAAATGAAACAATTAATTTAAAGTGCTTTTTACAAATGAAATAGCATTAAATTTAATAAGTATATATATATATACATATATATATATATATATATATATATATATATATATATATATATATTTATATTTATTTTTATAATAATTTCCTATAACAAGTTTCTTGTTTTTGATATAATTATATTTTAATGTAGTGTTTTTTAAGAGAATTAATTAACTCATTTATTTTATGAGATCACTTATCATGTGACTAATTAACTTGTATATATAAAAAAGGATGTCAGTGGAGTTTTTTTATATCTGAAGAAGTTCACAAGGAAATAAAATTGAATGAAAGCGCTAATTTTTGGTGTCCGTATTTTCAAGCTGTTGGATTTACCCTTACAGTTTCTGTGTGTTATCAAGTTTTGGTGTTTTTCAGCTTTTTTACGTATAGAACTTATTTTGTCCTGTTTGTGGTTCATCTTTGGCTTCTAAGTATGTCACAGGACACACTTTTGAATTTATCCACTCATTCAGTTCCAGATAATTTTGCTCTGTTTTCAGAGCAAATCACGAGCGTCATTACCACTGCAATTCAAAAGGGATTTGAAGGTGCAGCTATCAGTAGCGGCGGATCCTCAGAGGGACAACTTGTTTCCGTGCAAAGTCGGAAGGTAATCAATGCTACAACGGACATTCAAACCAGTGAGACGCGGGCTGAAGAGCCGCCGGTTAGTCCGAATGGCGTTTTGGATTACATCTTGCAGACTAAGAACAATCCATTTTCTGAGATAGTTCAAACAGAGACAAACAGGAGCGTAAGTGAAGAAACAGCTTCTGGCTCTTTTTTCGAGCAAAAAACTTGCAAACAGACTATATATGAACTCGAAAAATTTACTTTGAAATATGTGATGTTGGACATTGAAATAAGTTATTTAACTGAATGTGTTAAAAGGAAATGTGTTCCGCAAGGTTTAAGAACTAACAAATTTCCTAATTGTGTTGTTTTTGGTGACAGCTTATACCACAAACTTGTAGATTTTTTTGACAATTTTGGTGTACAACTTATGAAATTGTTGGTAGAGCATTATGTTAAGCAAATTGAAGAAGTGAAGAACAAAATGAATGATTTAGACAGGAATATCAAGAATTTTTCTTGTTTTTCTTCATTTAATAATTTATATTGTGAAATTGCAGCAAAAGCAGACAGGCAGAGGGCTACTATAATAGCAAGAAAACAAAAAAAGCTTAAACGAGATATTGTAGCCTATACCAACAAAAGTGCTTATTTTGTAAAAAAAAGTACAGATGTTACCATTGAAACGAATAAAGTAAAACAATGAATAGAAACAACAATTCTTCTACATCTAATGTCAATACTAATGAGGTTCATAACAGTTCATTGGGTTCTTTTGCAAACAATGATAATGGGGTGGTATCTAATGGAGAAAGGTCTAATATGCATAACAATAATAATAACACTGAAGCTTGTAATTCAAATAACAGTGAAGGGACCAATGCTTCAAATAATGGTGTTTCTTTTTTGGTCGACAAACAGGGGAACAAAAGAGGGCCTACTTGGTCCAAAGTAGTTCAGAACAAGGGAAAGGGAAAGACCAGGAGCAAGAAAAAGTGGTAGTTTCTGAGTATGATCTTCAGATTCATAATTTGTCAAGCCTTGTTCTTTCCCAACCCACTATACAAGTTTTAAAGAAGGGATTCTCTTTTATTCCTGGAAATTCCTTTAACATTGCTAAAACTTTGGTTGATTTTAGGTTAACCTTAAGAAAATTGAATTTAAGATATATTTTGCATGACATCCATCATCAAGATTTTAATTTAGGTCCTAAGAAAGCAAGTACCTTTAATCCACCACCTATGGGTACACTGCAGGTTTTTCAAAACATCTGTGAGGCAGGTTTTAGAGCTATTAAACCGAATAAGGAAGTCATTAATTTAGAAGCTTCTGAATTAGAAGCGTTTAAAACTCTCCAAGAAAACAGGGAAGTAAGAGTTATGAAGGCCGACAAGGGTGGAAAAATAGTCATTATGGATGTTGACACCTATAATAAGAATATGGAGGAGATGTTGACTGATGACAAGACATATAAAAAAGTTGAAATGAGTTTTATCTTACAAAGTTTTATGAAAATAGACACATGTCTATTTGATATGTTTTGTCAAGAAGAATTAGACCACCAGAGTTATACTTATTTAACAGTTCCACATCCTCAAATGGCTAATCTTTTTGGTATTCCAAAAATACAAAAAGACAGTCAGAATCCCCCTTTTAGACCTATTATTTCGGCACACAATTCTAAAACTGAGACTATTTCCACTTGGTTAGATTATTTTCTTAACCCTGTTATGCAAGCATCTAAATACTACCTTAGAGATTCTTGGCATTTATTAGAATTACTACATGAATTAGATACTAGAGGAAAGTACTTTAGCTTCGCGTCTCTAGATGTAGTTTTATTATACACATGTATAGATCAAGAAGTAGGTATTGACTTTTTGAGAGACTACTTAACTAATAAAACTACTTTCAGTAATACTAAAATCAATACAATTTGTACCCTGATGGAGTTGGTACTTGATAATAATTTTTTTACCTTTAATAAGTTATTTTATAAACAAATTGCTGGAGTGGCAATGGGAGCCAAGGTAGCTCCAGCATATGCTAATCTTGTGATGGCAAAATGGGAAAATGAATTTCTTGATAATAATAATACTTTTGGAGATAATATTTTATTCTATCATCGATACATAGATGATTTGTTTTTTCTTTGGCATGGCACTCGTGAAGATTTTGGAAAGTTTGTTGAATATCTAAACAGTACCACTGTGTTCCTCAAGTTCACGTTAGGTGAATATGGGGAAAGTATCAATTTCCTAGATTTGCATCTAACTTATGACAACATTAGAAAGCAATTTATTAGTAGTATATATAGAAAAGCAACTTTTGCTAATCAATATTTACACAGAACTAGTTTACATCCATTTCATATGAAAAAAGGAGTAATTAAGGGACAGATTATTAGGCTTAGTAGGCTTACATCACAGGATGCTATGTTTTTTCAAGAACTGGAGATTATTAAAAAGTTCTTTATTTCCAGAGGTTATGACTCAGGGTGGTTACAAATTATAGCCAATGAAGTGATAGCACTCAGAAAAGACAAAGCTTGTCCAATTTTGGTTTTCCATTCATCCAATTTTGGGACAGCTGATAATGGAAGAGTTAATTGCCCTGACAATTTTTTTTCTGCTTTTGTTTTGCCTATTACAAATGAAATGTGGTGTATAAAAAAGATAATAGTGGATAATTGGAAAATTTTGTTAGGAAATCAGGAATTGATAAATATTATAGGTGAAGGACCTAAATTTGTTTTCATAGGTTCATAGGTTCATAGGTTCATACTAGGCTATCTGCCCGAGGGCATTTACAAGCCTAGCCCATAGTTTTGTGGCTTACGCCACCCCTTTAGTATGGGGAACTATACCCGTTATTTTGCTGTGCCTCTGTCGAGCAGTGACACTGAGGTAATCCCTGGGGTATATCTGTGATCTCCCATCCATTGGTCAAGATTTCTCTTGAACAAGGCCAGCGAGGTGCTCTGCCTCACATATACCGGGATTTTATTCCACAGCATAGGAGTCTTTGGGTGATGAATCTATCCCTCCAGCACGTCCTATTAATAGCCGTGTCGAGGTTTAAGTCTCCCGCCCTTGTGGCTCTGACGGATCTAGATTTTTTGAGGTGAAGCATATTCATCAAATCTGGGTTTGACATGGCCTTGTATGTTAGGCAAAGGTCACCTCTGAGCAAGCGGTAAGCTACTGAATAGAGCTGGAGTTCTTTCAGTCGGGCAGCATAGGACAGATGTTTGAGACCCTTTATCCTTTTGGTGAGGAACTTTTGTGGCCTCTCCAGCTGCTGCAAGTGTCGGGTCAGATACATTCCGAATGGGGCATTGTACTCAATCATTGGTCTGATGAGTGATGAGTATAGGGAGACTATGACCTCCCTTGATCTAGATGAGAATCCCTTCATGATAAGGTGGGCAATGTAGAAGGTCTTCCTAACTACTTTAGCTACATGGGTGTCGAATGACAGACTACTATCAACCTGGGTCCCCAGGTCCCTGATAACTTCTTCTGTGCTCAGTGGATTGCCACCTATTTGGTAGCTAGGGGTAACCTTAGCAAAAACATTAAAAACATGTTAGAATGGACAAATAAAGTAGGAAATAAAAATAAAGGTCCAAGAATTTTAGCTAAGGGTACCTATGCATGTAATGCCTGCAGACAGTGCAGGTTTATAAGTAATTCCTCTTCAGTATATGTTTCACACTTAAATAAAACATATTGGTCTAAGAGTTATTATACATGTAGTACAGAGAAGGTAGTTTACATTGCTCAGTGTTCAACGTGTCCTAGTTTCTATATAGGCATGACTACAAGATGCCTTAGAAAAAGGATTAGTGAACATCTTTTAGCCATTAAGAAAAAAGATTTAGTTAATGCTTTGGCTAAACACTCTTTGCTTTGTAAAGATTTCAAGAAATTTATTTTTTCTGTAATGGATTGTGTTCCATCAGAGGCATTTATATTAGTGAACATCTTTTAGCCATTAAGAAAAAAGATTTAGTTAATGCTTTGGCTAAACACTCTTTGCTTTGTAAAGATTTCAAGAAATTTATTTTTTCTGTAATGGATTGTGTTCCATCAGGGGCATTTATTGGTGATGTTAAGGTCCTTTTAGAATGTAAAGAATCCCTTTGGCAACTGCAACTAGGAGCAGAATTTGCTCCTGGTTTAAATGAAACAATTAATTTAAAGTGCTTTTTACAAATGAAATAGCATTAAATTTAATAAGTATATATATATATACATATATATATATATATATATATATATATATATATATATATATATATATATATATTTATATTTATTTTTATAATAATTTCCTATAACAAGTTTCTTGTTTTTGATATAATTATATTTTAATGTAGTGTTTTTTAAGAGAATTAATTAACTCATTTATTTTATGAGATCACTTATCATGTGACTAATTAACTTGTGTATATATAAAAAAGGATGTGAGTGGAGTTTTTTTTATTTCTGAAGAAGTTCACAAGGAAATAAAAGTGAATGAAAGCGCTAATTTTTGGTGTCCGTATTTTCAAGCCGTTGGATTTACCCTTACAGTTTTTGTGTAAAAAATCATTTTGGATGTTGTGTTGGTTCTAAATTTCTTCTGTGAATTGATTTAATTGGTAACCGTGTGAGAATGCATTCTGACTTAAACGGAGTCCAGAACCCTTCTGAATTTTCCCTTTATAAATCTTTTTTTTTATTATTTTGCTTCACACCATCCCTCTTATAATTATTTTCTTCTATACTGACTGCCTTTTAACAAATGCATATTTTGCAAATGTATGTTATTCATTTTAAGAGGAGTAGCAGATCTTGATAGCTCTAGTCAGAAGAAATCAATTCAGAAAAAAATAATAACACAGAATATGAAATGGAAAGGGTTGTAATTGTACAATGCTTCTTCTACAAATTTAAATGTAGTGAGTTAAATGTTCCAATCACTAGTAACTAATTAATTGAATGCGTATATTATACACGTTAACTGCAGAATACTAAACATTCTTAAATGCTTTTGTGGAAGTGGGGTCTGAATGCAATTTCAGCCTGCTGATCTTTTTGTATACATTTTTTAATATTAATTAAGGACCTTGGACTGATGTTGTATAGGCATCTAGTAACAATGCAGTTCAACCAAACAGAAAAAAAAATTATCATGCATTGAATAAGAATGTTTTAGGAGAACAATTATTAATTGCTACAGCAGCAGAGAGAGAAAAGGGAGACTTTGAGTGTATTAAGTATGTCTGTTTTGCTTTTTATTGCTTATTTTCGTTAGCTGCACTATACTTTTTATTAACTTTTCAACTTATTTGAACTGTTTTTTGAATTCTGATACTGTTTGCACTTTAACTGATCATTTTTAAGTGTTTTTCAACTGTTGAACTGTTGAGGGCTACACATTCAAGTGCGATAGCCATTTTCCTACTTTAAAAGTGTTTGTTTTACTGCATCTAAAAAAAAATCATATCTCTCTACTTGTTTCCCAGCTTTCTATAACCAGTAGAGTCAGGTTTTCAGATTTTGCTGAATTTTGGGCTGTTTTGTAGTTTCTGTGTTGCCCAGACCTTACTAAGATAGGTGGAAGCTTCACTGTTCATCAGTGAGAGTGGTGAGCTTTGAGCAGCCTATCTGTCACTGGAGGGTGGTTTTAGCTCAGAATCTGTAGTTTTACTGGCCATTTTGGGCTATTTCTATCCTTTTCATCTTTCTGTTTAAAAACTCATGTTTGCACAGTTCTGCGCATTGTGCAGTGCCGTTTAACTAGGGTTAATCTGTTTCCGGTGCCAGAAAGTCTGCTCTTCTAATTCTCTCTTAGAACCAGCCAGTTTTCTAGTTTTAGCACAAAATGCTGTTTCCTTGTGCTCAGCACTTTTTCAAAACTCATTGCAAGCACTAAATAATCTACAACAGACACCAAAGTCAGTCACAAAGCATTTTTTAGCTATGTCAAAAACCTAAATAATAACTCGCAGATCTGCTCTGAGCTGCAGCATAACGGTTCAAAATTCACAGAACCAAATGACATCGCCAATATACTGGCAGATAGTTTCAGTGCAAACTTCACCCCACCCTCACCCCCAAAGGGCCCATTTCCATACCAGAAGATTGTACTGCCCCTATAATCACAGACAATCAGGTGAAAATAGCACTCTCCAAGGCAAGAAACACAGCATCCATGGGACCAGACAGCATCCCAGGCTACGTACTACATGAACTCCAAAACAAATTAATCCCTCACCTTAATACCATGTCTAACCACATCCTCACCTCAGGCTATGTGCCCACAGTGTGGCACACAGCAACAGTTATACCACTCCACAAAGGAGGTTCCACCACTGACCATGGGAATTACCGCCCCATCAGCCTGTCGAGTCTCGTATGCAAGGCCATGGAGCATATCATCATGGAACTCATAAGCAAAGACTTTGGGAATCTACAAACCCTTGACCCCACCCAGTTTAGGTTCGTAAAGGGAAGGTCTTGTCTCTTATATCTGGATGACTTTTTCAAAATGGTCACTAAAGCAATAGATGAGGGAAAGGTGGTTCACACAGCATACCTTGATCTTGCAAAGGCCTTCGATATCATTCCCCACTCGGGGAATTATTGACAAACTCACCAACCTAAATATAAACCCCTATGTTACAAGATGGGTTGCTAACTGGCTCATGGATAGAACCCATTGAGTGAGAATAGAAAACGCTAGATCCGACTCCAAACCTGTAACTAGTGGTGTACCACAGGGCTCAGTCCTGGGAGCCCTCCTGTTCGGTATCTACTTCTCAGAGGTACAAGCAAACACAGAGGGACTATGGCTAGCAATGTTCGCAGATGACTGCAAACTGAGTGCCATAATTGAGATGCCTACAAATGTAGATATCCTTCAAAAGGGTCTTACAGATACAGATACATGGTGCCAGAACCACGGCCTTAAACTAAATGCCAAACAGTGCATCATCATCCCCTTTGGGAAAAACCAAGGACCTATGAATTACAACATAGGTAGTAGCTCACTTACCATGGAGAGTGTGATAAGAGACCTAGGGACTCAGGTGAATTGTAACCTCTCCTTCGACAACCATATTGCTAAAGTGGATAGAAAATCTTTCTACATGGCCCACCTTATAACAAAAGGGTTTGAATCCAGGAAAAAGGATGTTATTGTCCCCCTCTACTCATAACTCATTAGACCCATTATTGAATATAATGCCCCATTCAGGATGTACTTAACAAGACATCTGCAACAACTGGAGAGGCCTCAAAAATACCTCACAAAGAGGATAACAGGTCTGAAACAGTTGCCCTATGCCATGAGGCTAAAAAAACTCAGACTGTACTCAGTCGTGTACTGGCTACTCAGAGGAGATCTCTGCCTAACATACAAGGGTATGTCAAACCCCAAATTGCTAGAAATGCTCCACCTAAGGAAAACCCAATCCACCAGAGCTACATGCTCAAAGAACGTAAACCTGACATCATCAATAAACAGGACTTGTTGGAGGGACAGATTCGTGTCCCAGAGACTTCCCTTGCTCTGGAATAAGGTCCCTATATATGTGAGGCAGAGCTACTCATTAGCGCTCTTCAAGAGGAATCTTGATGAGTGGGTGGGAAACAGGAAATTCACCTCATGAATCACTTTGTTAGCCCTGCTAGACAGGAGCACAGGAAACTAAACCACTTGAGAGGAAAGCGTAAGCAAAAATCTTTTTTTGTCTAGGCTTAATTATGCCCTAGGGCCAATAGCCTAGTATCTACCTATGAACATATGAACCTATGAACAAATTACTGCAGCACTCAACTTTCCTCACTTGTTAGGAGGAAAACAGTTTTTAGTACTTAAATTATTAAGCACCTATCCAGGCATGTCTAAAGGTCAGCTCTCAGTATTTTCCCCTGTCCACCTGATGAATCTGGGCCTCTTGGGGCATTGTAGCAATTGCCTCATGTACACTGACAACCCTCTCCTCCTACCACCCAACACTACAACCTGTGAGAGATGCACTTGTATAGCCAAACTGGAAACCAAGCTCTCTCCACATTTCTTGATATACTGGCTAATATTAAGGTACAGCCTAGTACCCTAATAATGGGCAATTTCAACTACCCCACCATCAACTGGAAAATCTACTCATGTACTAAGTCATTTGCTAAACACTTTCTGGAATTTATAAATTCCAATGCCCTGGATCAGCTTGTCCTTACCCCCACATGGGGGAGCAATATCCTGGACCTGGTCATCACCAATATGGGCAACTGATGTTCCACGCTAGAGGTCAACTCCTCGCTGGTCAGATTCGACCACAAGTTAATCACCCTAGACATCAATATCCTGCCCCACCCCCACCCCCCCATTAAGGAAACCACTGTAAAAAAGTTCTCCAAAGCGCCAACTTCATGCTTCTTAAGACAGAAGTGGCAAGCTTCAAGACACACATACAGACAGAAAATAGAGGTACAACTGCTGAATCCTATACAAATGCACTGTATAAGCACATGCACAAGTGCATGGATCATGCCATCCCCATCAGAACCAAGACACTATCCTCCAAAAAAGGGAAGCCAATCTGGTGGTTCAACTGCCATAAACAAACTCTACAACAGAGGGAGGAAGCTGTTGCAAAAAAGAGTAAAATACCCTGATTGCAGGAGCTCCCTGGTCAGCCTCAGTAAGAAGCTAAGATCCTCATAAAATCCTCCAAAGCTAGTTATGAAAATAAAGTCACCACTGATTCTAAAGATAACCACAAAGCATTCTAGAGCTATGTCAAGAATTTTAATAGCGACACTCAGATCTGCTCTGAGCTACAGCACAATGGCACTAGATATACAGAACCAACTGATATTGCCAACATCCTGGCAGATAGGCTCAATGTAAACTTCAACACCCCCAAATCCCTCCAAAGGGCCCATCACTATACCAGAAGAATGCAAAGCCCTTGTAATCACGGCTGCACAAATAAAGACCGCACTCTCCAAAGACAATAACACAGCATCCATGGGACCTGACAACAACCCAGGCTGCATTCTGCATGCATTACAGAATGAACTGGCACCCCACTTAAGTACCATGTTCAATCATAGCTTCACTTCAGGCTTTGTGCCTACTGAATGGTGCACAGCAACAGTTATCCCACTCCACAAAGGGGGCACCACCACTGACCCGGGAACTACAGCCCTATTAGCCAGATGAGCCTCGTTTTCAAGGCCATGGAATGTATCATCTTGGAGCTTATAAACAAGGACATAGGTAACCTCCAAACTCTGGACCCAACTCAGTTTGGGTTTCTAAAAAGTAGGTCGTGCCTCCTAAACCTGACTGACTTATTTGAAGCAGTCACCAAAGTCGTGGATGAGGGTAAGGTGGTGCACACACCCTATTTTGACCTCACCAAGGCTTTCAACGCCACCCCCCACTCTGGAATTATAGATAAACTCACTAGACTGGGCATAAATCCCTATGTTACAAGATGGGTGGCCAACTGGCTCACTGACAGAACCCATACAGTGAAAGTAACCGACTCCAAATCCAACTTCAGATCAGTGACAAGTGGAGTACCACAGGGCTCAGTCCTGGGTCCCCTCCTGTATGGCATCTACTTCTCAGAAATCCAGGCTAATACAGCAGGTCTTTGGCTAGTGAAGTTTGCAGATGATTGCAAACTAGGTGCCATAATAGAATCTCCTAATGATGTGGACATATTACAAAGGGGCCTCCACTGAGACTGATGCTTGGAGTCAAAGTCATGGCCTCAAGCTCAATGCCAAGAAGTGCATTGTCATCCCCTTTGGGAAAAATACTGTACCCATGAGCTACCACATAGGTGGTAGCCTACTAAATACTGAAAGTGTGATAAGAGATCTTGGGACACAGGGGGACAGTAGTCTCTCCTTTGATAATCACTTCACCACAGTAGACAGGATATCCTTCTATGCAGCACACCTGATCACAAAAGGGTTCACCTGCAGAAAAAAAGAGGTCATTGTTCCTCTTTACTCATCTCTCACCAGACCCATTATAGAGTACAACACCCCGTTTGGCATGTACCTCGCAAGACATCTACAACAACTAGAAAGGCCACAGAAATACCCCACTAAGAGGATTACTGGCCTGAAACAGATGCCATACGCAGGCCATCTCAAAAAATTGCTGCGCTACTCTGTCACTTATCGCCTACTTAGAGGTGACCTCTGCCTAGCATACAAAGCCATGTCAACCCTAGATCTGTTGGACATGCTACACTTAAAGAAACCCCTATCCCTCCAAGCCACACCTAACCTTGCCACCACAATAAACAGAACATGCTAAAGGGGTAGACCCCTGTCCCACAGACTTCCCATGCTCTGGAACAAACTACCCAGTCATGTCAAGCAAAGCTCCTCATTAGCCCTCTTTAAGAAAAATCTTGACAATTGGATGGGAAATAGGAAATTCACCCCAGGGATCACTTCTGTGGCTCTGCTAGACAAGGGCACAAAGAAATAACTTTCTTGGGTGGCGAAAGCCAGGGAACTTTTTTTGGCTGGGCTTATATAAGCCCCAGGGCTGATAGCCTAGTACCTACCTATGAACCTATAATGAAACATATTTTAGTAGTAAATGAACAAGAAAGAGTACATAGCAAAAGCTGCTGACAATTGTAAAATAAATATGTAGACAAATAAATACATTAAAATTATGCTGTGATTTAATCTGACAAACTGCAAACAAAGAAAAAAACAATATTTCATCATTTCATGCACTTTCTGTATAATGCTAGGTGTTGAATGGGAATGCCGCTTACTGTTATGGGGATTAAATGTGCTATAAAGACATTATAAAAACAAAAAAAAGAATGTTATACAGGTCAGTTTTAATTACTACTGGTTTTAGTATTGTTGTGTCATCCTAGCATTGCTAGAATAGTTAGAAATGTAGAAATTATTTCAGATGGTTTATGGTTTGTTAATCTATTAAGTTGTCCCCAAATTTCTTGGTTTACAAGGAATCATAATGTAAATCATAGCTAAGCCTGATGCATTCTAAGTAGTTTGGCTGTATACTAAAATGAACAAGTTCCTTTTGACTGCTAGAGATAAAGTAATTAATAATGTTTGCATTTCTAGCATTAAATTATGAAACCAGCTTAACACCTTCCAGTGGCATCTTCTTGTTCACATTGTGACAGTAACAACGCTAAATGAACTATGTTAAAACGTGTCTCTCACTTGGTAAGAAGTTTTCAGGTGTCTTATTATTTAATGAAGTTTTGCATGGTAAACTGCATGCTCTCAGCTTTAAACTTCACAAAAATCCTTGGCAGTCTGATCAGCAACAGAACATATTTAAAAAGGTGAAGAGTTCAGTTAATACAGCAGATACATGTTAGTGGTACATTTACTCAGCGGAAGCCACGATCACCTACATATGACTAACTGCTTGAAGAATAGGGATCGGTTAGTACTTTTTAGAGTTGATGATCCAAAGGAATAAGGTGGATGGTTTCTGAAATGACCATTCTCAAGATACATTTATACAATTGTTAGTATGAGCCATGGAGCTTATGCCCTCACTGAATAATTATCAAAATAGTGCATTATTACAATGGATTAACTTCCCCAGTAATAGCAATGCAATCCTGGAAGCTATTTAGGTAAGAAAGAAAACAAACGTATATCATCCACCATCATTTACTTGGGTCTACTTTAATTAACCGAAAGTTGATTCCAGCAAATGCAAATCCATCGACACATATATATCGAACTGCAAAATGAGCGAACTCACAAAACCGCGAAACTCAAAATACCGATTTGACATAGTTGGCTAACCCCACCGCCTGAAACACATTACCCACCCAAACAAAATAAATAAAACACAAACATACACCAACCAAAACCCTACTTCTAACCCTACACTAAACCTCACATAAACCACTATCTATGCACTTTCTTTAACCCCTCCCTAACCCTAAGGTCCGTAACTACCGCACACACCCTACGGAGCTATACCCAAACAAAATAAATAAACCACACACATACACTAACCAAACCCCTACCTCAAACCCTACACTAAACATTAAATACATTACCCATATTACATTACCTATCTATGCACTTACCTTAACCAGGACCCTAATGTCCGTAACTATCGCACACTTACCTTACAGATCTGTAGCTCAGACAGGCCAACCAAAACACTTCCACATTTCGAATTTCGCAGTAATTTCACGGTTTTGTGAGTTCGCTTATTTCGTGGTTCGATGCATTTGTGTCAATGGATATGCATTCGCTGGAATCAACTTTCGGTTAAATAAAGTAGATCCCATTTACTTTATTAATGACTTGTCAGTTGTGGAGGCAGTGTAGACAGGAATGCATTAGGTTTTCAAGTATGTATTTACAATTGCTGTAAATAAGCTATTAACTAAGAATGTTTTGGGACTTCAGTTAATTTTCTTGCAAAAATTAAAAATAATAACTTAAAACACTGATATATGTACGTCTATAGGAAACCCCGATCTGTCATCCAGAAAAGAGACAAGCAAGGGGCTCTTGCAAATGTGCAGGGAATGTGTATTCTCTTGATAGACTTTGACATTTATTGCATCTGAAATCAAACAAGAAAACTCAAGCAATTCCATTAATGGGACATTTTGAATTACATACATGTTTGCCATGTGTCTCAGGAGGAAACTGTAACCTAACCTTCTTATCCATGCCATCAGTTTAAGCAGACTATTAGTTGAATAATGCTTTCTTGATTAAACTTCTGTATTACTTCATATTGCTTTATCTCAGTACTAATTGTTTATGCACAATATTCTATTGCATTAACTTCAGTCAGCAAAGGGATTTATAATCTGAGCAATGAATAATACATTGCTGTATCTGCCCTTTTCATTCATTGCATTTGTCTTGCATGTAAATATTTATATGTGCAAAAAGTGATGCTTTTATACAGGTCTACACAACATAATTCCTTTATTCTTATGTAAATATTGACACTGAGTTGGATTATAGCTATAAAAGAGTCTAATGGCCAGCCTACATACTTATCTAATGAACAAATGATATGTAAGTAAGATAAGTAAATACATAAATAAATAAATTAGCTAAACTTGCTGTAACAGAGTCCATGTGCAATATGCCTGTAAAATGTAATACTGACTAAGCAAATGTATAGATAAAGCAGTAATGCAGTGAATGTTGGCTTTTCTTCCCTTATAGTTGCACACACACACACACACACACACACACACACACACACACACACACACACACACACACACACACACACACACGACCACACGCATACATATATGAGTATGAGAATGAATGTAGCTTGTCCTTGTGTTTGACTCGCCTGAGCTCTCTTCCACATGATAACACAGTGATCCAAGAGTATCATACAAGTATTTAAAGCCCCAGACCAAGCGACCTAGCTGGACTGGTGTAGAGAGGGCCAGGAAAAGACTGCAGCTGAAAGCCAACATTGCTACTAACACACAATGCCTGAATATAGGAGTGTGAGGTCCATGAGTTATTAGGCATGGCCATCTCTTTAGATGTCTGCATGCCCTCATAAAGTTGTGATATCCCCTTGTGCCCTACACATTCCCTTACTTTAGCTGCTGTTCTTGGCAGTGGGCTTCACTGAGGTTTCAAGAACGGTCTGCCTCACAAGGCTACTTTAATTACTTCAAAAGCTTTGGAGTACAATAGTGTAAGAGTTTTTAGAATCCTACTTGCATATGTGGACATATATCCATAATGCGAACAAAGCAAACATGTACTGCATTGCTCATAGGATAAAATCTGTCATGCCAATATAACAATTCCTTTGCATAAGTTTCTTTCATTGCCCCTTTAATTATTCTGAAAGCTTCACAGTAGTGCATCTTAAAACATTGTGCAATCTCACGTAATATATATATATATGGGTCTAGGACATATGCTCGACTAGCATATGTCCGAATCACAAAACATCAAACACACATACACGAAAGTGCATAACATCAAAACGCGCTTCCGTGTATGTGTAGTTCAAAACACAAAAATCAGTGTTTCTGCAGGGGGCTTTGCCGCCCTGCGCCCCCCTATTTTATTATTCTCACTCCAAGATTGCACTACAGTGGGGAAAAGGGAATTTTCCCTTACCCGCACTGTAGTCTGATCTATGAAACAGGCACACATACATGGAAGCACTTGTCGATGTTAAGAGTTTTCGTGCATGTGTGTTCGATGTTTTGTGATTCGGACATATGCTAGCTGAGCATGTGTCTGGATCCCATATATATATACACATACATGTGTATTGTTACTTACTTTTCTGTGGTAGGGATTGGCTAAAAATGATTTACTGTACTAGAACTAATGTAGCCACATAAACCCCTTCTTACTTTTCCTTTTCTTTCTACTTATCTGAGCTTATCTAATGATAAACACAAATCGCACAACCCTGATCTAGTAGGCAAACTGAACAAAAATGGTCAAATGTTTCACGCATTTTAGTGACAATGGAGTATCTGGCTGACATCAGAATGCAGCAAAAAATCGAATAAGAATTATCATAAACTAGCACCTATGACTTCAAGAATTCTACAATGCAATCTGTAGTAAAAGACAAATGGAAGCACTCTGAATGAGCGCAAGAAAATACATATCAAAACACTGGGATACAATAAGTTCATAGGTTCATACTAGGCTATCTGCCCTAGGGCATTTATAAGCCTAGCCAGAATGTGTTTGGCGTTCGCCACCCATTTTAAATTAATTTTGCTATGCCCTTTTTTGATGTTAGTACACTGTGCCTCTGTCTAACAATGACACAGAAGTGATACCCGGGGTAAACCTACGATCTCCCATCCACTCATCAAGATTCCTCTTGAAGAGAGTCAATGAGGGACTCTGCCTAACCTGGACTGGGATTTTATTCCAGAGTGAAGGGAGCCTCTGCATTATGAATCTGTTCCTCCAGCATGTCCTATTTATTTTAGTGTTGAGGTTCAAGTCTCTCGAGCGTGTAGCTCGATAGGATTTGGATTTTCTGAGGTGCAGCATGTCCATTAATTCCGGGTTGGACATGGCTTTATACGTCAGGCACAGATCGCCTCTGAACAGGCGGTATGCCACTGAGTAGAGCTGGAGTTTCTTTAACCGGGCAGCATATGGCATCTGTTTGAGCCCTTTGATCCTCTTGGTGAGGTACTTTTGGGGTCTTTCCAGTTGCTGCAGGTGTCTAGTAAGGTACATCCCAAAAGGGGCATTGTACTCAATTATGGGCCTGATGAGAGTTGAGTAAAGAGGCACGATGACCTCCCCTGATCTAGATGTGAATCCCTTCATGATTAGGTGGGCTATATAAAATGTTTTCAAACCACTTTGGCCACGTGGTTGTCAAATGAGAGATTGCTATCAACTTGGGTCCCCAGGTCCCTAATTACTTCTTCTGTACTTAATGGATTACCACCTATGTGGTAATTTGTGGGCACTTTGTTTTTGCCAAAGGGGATGACTATACACTTTTTGGCGTTTAGCTTGAGGCCATGGCTCTGGCACCAGTTGTCTGTTTCTATGAGGCCCTTTTGGAGGATGCTTGTGTCGGCAGGAGAGTCGATTATGGCGCCCAGTTTGCAGTCATCTGCGAACTTGGTCAGCCACAGTCCTTCCATGTTAGCCTGTACCTCCGAGAAATATATACTGAACAAGAGAGGTCCCAGGACTGAGCCTTGTGGGGCGCCACTTGTAACTGGTTTGGAGTCTGACATGGCTCCAGCAATTCTAACCATGTGGGTTCTGTCCTTGAGCCAGTTTGCAACCCATCTAGTGACATAGGGGTTTATATTTAAGCTGGTGAGCTTATCTATAATGCCCGAGTGGGGTATTGTATCGAAGGCTTTTGCGAGGTCCAGGTAGGCTGTGTGGACCACCTTCCCCTCATCAATGGCCTTGGTGACCTGGTCAGGTTTAAGAGGCAGGATCTGCCCTTAACAAAGCCGAACTGGGTAGGATCCAATGTCTGTAGGTCCCCAATATCTTTATTTATGAGGTCCATGATGATCCTTTCCATAACTTTGCAGACCAAGCTAGTCAGGCTTATGGGGCAATAATTTCCAGGATCCGTTGAGGCACCACCTTTGTGGAGAGGGACCACAGTTGCTGTATGCCACTCTTTGGGTACATATCCTGTAGTAAGGCTGAGATTGAACAGTAGTTTTATGTTTGGGTTTAGCTCTTCTTGGAGTTCATGTAGGACGCAGCCCGGGACGCCGTCTGGTCCCATTGATGCTGTGTTTTTTGCTTTGGAGAGGGCAGCTCTTACCTGAGCATCCGAGATGTCAGGGGGGTAGCACTCTGCTGGGATAGATATTTGCCCTTTTGGTGGGGGGGGGAGTTTGCGCTGAACCTCTCAGCTAGGATGTTGGCAATGTCTGTGGGTTCGGTGTATTTTTTGTCATTTTGGACTAATTCTGAGCATATCTGGGAATTACCACCCAGGTTCCTAACATAACTAAAGAAAGCCTTGTGATTATCCTTAGTGTCCTGTGCAATTTTTCTCTCGAAGCTGGCCTTAGACGATTTTATGAGTGCCCGTAGTTTTTTGCTAATACTGATCAGAGATGCCTTCCCTTTTTGGAATTTTGCTCTATCATTTAGTAGCTTCCTCCTTCTATTGTATAGTTTGTTTATGGTTGGGGCCCACCAGACAGGACGTCTGCCTTTGGAGGATTGGGTCTTGTTTTTATTTGGGATCGCATGATCCATGCATTCCTGAAGGTGTTCATAGAATGCGTTTATAAAGGATTCTGTGGTCTGGGCCGTATTTTCCACAGGCCCTGGGGCTTTGAAGGATTCCACCTCGGTTTTGCGGAGTGTGAAATTTACTTTAGCGAAGTTTTTCACTGTGGTTTTCTGGGCAGGGGGTGGTGTCGGGATGTGAATATCCAGTGAGATTAGTTTATGGTCTGATCTTACCAGTGAGGGATACACTTCTGGTCTGGAGCATAGAGTCCCCATGTTGGTGATGATCAGGTCCAGTATGTTTTCCCCTCTTGTGGGAGTGGTAACAAGTTGTTCCATAGCATTTGAGTTTATAAATTCTAGGAACCTTTTGGGTTAGGGTGTTGGAGCTAGAGTAATGCTCCCAGTGTATGTTTGGGTAGTTGAAGTCGCCCAATATAATGGTGTTTGGAGAGACCTTCATATTTTCCAGTGTTCTCAGGAAGGCCGAGTGGGGTTCCTGGGTTAGGGAGGGTGGTCTGTAGCAGGCTATAAACTGGAAGGCAGTTTTACCCACTGTTAGTTGCACATGGATAGTCTCTGATGCTTCGTGCTGTGCCACCAACCTGGAGGTGTGGGTATCTTTGATGAATATTGATACTCCCCCTCCTTTTGTGGGTCGGTCCAAGTTTTGGGGCCGAAAAGCATGGTATGAGGTATAACCTGGTAGTGCTGGGGTGCTCTTGGGAGCCTTGAACCAGGTTTCTGTTACTGCACAGATATCGATGTTCTCCATGCTAAGGAGAGTTTCGAAAAGTGCATCTTGAGGTTTAGACTTCTGGCGTTGAGTAGCATTACTCTTAGTTTCTTATCCCTTGTGATACCTATGGAGGTGGGTTTGTCTTTTGAGCCTTGCCTAAAAAAGACACTATGGGGGTAGCAACAGCCTTGCCAATATCCGAAAGCCCAGGGGTGACAGGTGCAAGCTGTCCCTAGCGAAGCATCGTGGCTTGTCGAGCATGTCATCCCAGGCTGACAGGCATTGGATCCCCTTTGAATGACACCAATACTTAAGCCAATTGTTGAAATTGATCATCTTGTCTTCATATTGTGGCATCATTCTTGGTGAGGGTAAGATGCTACTCTATGAAATGTAATTAAACTAAGGCCTGGTCCTAATACCTCTCAACTGTCCCTGATTTTGACACAAATTTTAGTTTTGTCGCTCTTAATTCCTCCTAAAACTGGTGTCTTTTGGAGAAATTATTCTTGATAAATAAAGACAATAGAGTTATAGACTTCTTTTACTTCAGAAAATGTGTATTAATACACATTCTCTTGTTATTCTGTCAATATTTCAGGTTAATAGTAATAATATTTTAAAAGTGTCCTTGATTATGCCTGATTAATTATGGATTTATCCCTGATTCTGTTCAGATTTGTCTCTGATTAAGTTGAAAGCTATGCTGGTCCTTGATATTGTCATGAATGTAGCATAATCCAAGATGTAAAGCCTACAAATATAAACTCAGCTGTTATTTACTTTTGTCTCTTTCCTCTCTATTCTGGTTGACCATAAGAAAATAATGATAGCCTGAATTAAATTTCAGTTAGTATAACTTAAATTCCTTTAATAGAAAAGGAAATAAAGTACACTTGCATTTACCTTGCACAGAGAAAACTATTTTGCATTTTATGTCACTGAAATCAACACATTCACCTTAACTATTTCCAGAATGATGGGAAAAGGCTTCTTCCTCATACATTGTTAATACTAACAAATAATATAAATGTAGATACAAAAGTTTTTTTTTTAAATCTACCCAAATGTTGACAGTCCTTTGGTCACAGAACTGAGGCACGGTTAACTCTTGACATTTAAATCCTTTTTTTGCGAATCCTTTTTCTGCACCAAAAGAATGTTGTTGTAGTTTAAAAGTAGGAATAGCAGCTCATAACCTACATGTTATCTCAGCACTGATGCCATGTTATAAAGTTGTATTCTGCAAAAGGGATAATCATGTTTGTGAAGCTATGAAGGCCTCTTGCACATTATGCTACTTAGTGATTTATTCTACAGTCTCAGCAGTAATCATACAGGAGAATGGTCTGTTTTATGAGATTTCGTCATGCAAGTAGTAAGTTGTCTGGAAGGCAGTTTTTGTATTCATTGCAACTTCGCATTTTTGTGTTTACACTGAACTTATGCTATTTTTTCCTTTACAGATGAAATATAATTTACCAAATAGGAGTCTGTAAAATACAGAATTTAGATTTAAATCTCTCTGTCTGCTTTTATAATTAATGAAACTACAGCCCGACAGTCTTTTGGAGGAACACCACAATAATATGTCTAACCCTATTAGTTCAGAATTAGTATAGTAACAGTACATGCCTGCAAACATGAGTAAAAGCCTTATTGTGGATTTAAAGACAGGAGACAGTACTGAAGCAATCCTTATAGGTTCATAGGTAGGTACTAGGCTATTGGCCCAAGGGCCTACGTAAGCCTAGCCAACAAGGTTTCCTGGCTACAGAAGTGATCCCCGGGGTGTAGTTCCTATTTCCCATCCACCCATCAAGATTTTTCTTGAAGAGTGCTAATAAAGAACTTTGCTTGACATAGATGGGTAGCCTGTTCCAGAGCATGGGAATTCTCTGGGATAGGAATCTATCCCTCCAGCATGTCCTGTTTATTGTGGTGACAAGGTTTAGGTCCCTAGAGCATGTAGCTCAGAGGGATTGGGATTTCTTTAGGTGTAGCATGTCCAACAGCTCTGGGTTTGACATAGCTTTATATGTTAGGCAGAGATCACCTCGGAGTAGGCGATATGCTACGGTGTAAAGCTGGAGTTTTTTGAGATGGTCAGTGTAGGGCATTTGTTTGAGGCTAGTAATCCTCTTTGTGAGGTACTTCTGTTGCCTTTCCAGCTGCTGAAGATGTCTTGTGAGGTACATTCCAAAAGGGGCGTTGTACTCTATAATGGGTCTAATGAGTGTCGAGTAGAGGGGAACAATGACCTCTTTTTTCCTGGATGGGAACCCTTTTATGATGAGGTGTGCCATGTAAAAGGACTTCCTGACTACTGTGGCGATGTGACTATCATAGGAGAGACTACTGTTCACCTGGGTCCCAAGGTCTCTTATCACACATTCGGTGTTAAGTAGATTGCTGCCTATGTAGTAGTTCATGGGTACAGGGTTTTTACTAAAGGGGATGACACTGCACTTTTTGGCATTGAGCTTGAGGCCATGGCTCTGACACCAGGCACCTGTCTCAGTGAGGCCCTTCTGTAGGATGTCCACATCATTTGGGGACTTGACTATGGCTCCTAGTTTGCAGTCATCTGCAAACTTCATTAGCCAGAGGCCTTCTGTGTTAGCCTGTACTTCAGAGAAGTATATACCAAACAGGAGAGGTCCCAGGACTGAACCCTGTGGTGTTACACTTGTCACTGGTTTGAGGTCTGATTTGGAGTCTGCAACTTTTACAGTGTGGATTCTGTCAGTGAGCCATTTGGCAACCCATCTTGTGACGTAGGGATTTATACCTAGTTTAGTGAGTTTAGCTATAATTCCAGAATGGGGGATGGTGTTGAAAGCCTTGGCGAGGTCAAGATAGGCTGTGTGACCCACCTTACCCTCATCTACAGCTTTGGTGACTGCCTCAAAGAAGTTGATCAGGTTCAGGAGAATTGATTTGCCTTTCACAAACCTGAACTGGGTGGGATCCAGAGTTTGGAGGTTACCAATGTCTTTGTTTATGAGTTCCATGATAATACGTTCCATAGCCTTGCAGACCAGGCTTGTCAGGCTAATAGGGCAATAGTTCCCGGGATCAGTTGTGGCTCCCCCTTTGTGGAGCAGGATAACTGTTACTGTGTGCCATTTAGTGGCACAAAGCCTGATGTGAGGCTATTATTGAACATGGTGCTTAGGTGGGGAGCCAGTTCGTTCTGAAGTTTGTGTAAAACACAGCCTGGGATGTTGTTTGGTCCCATGGATGCTGTCTTTTTGGCTTTAAAGAGTGCAGCTTTTACCTGCATAGTTGTGATTACAGGGACTCTGCATTCTTCCTGTATAGATATGGGCCCTTTAAGGGGTGGGGTGTGGGGTAAAGTTAGCACTGAACCTATCTGCCAGGATGTTGGCAATATCAGTTGGTTCAGTAATTTTTGTGCTGTTGTGCTGTAACACAGATCAAATCTGGGTGTTGCCATCGGGATTCTTGACATAGCTATAGAATGCTTTGTGGTTGCCCTTAGAATTAGTGGTGATTTTGTTTTTGTAGCTAGCTTTGGAGGATCTTATAAGGGATCTCAGCTTCTTACTGAGGCTGATAAGGGAGCTCCTCCACTCATGGGATTTAACTCTCTTTCGCAACAGTTTCTTCTTCCTGTTGTACAGTTTGTTTATGGCAGGGGACCACCAGATTGGCTTCCTTTTTTTGGAGGATAGTGTCTTGGTTCTGTTTGGGATAGCACGATCCATGCACTTGTGTAAGTGCTTATAGAGTGCATTTGTGTAGGATTCAGCAGTTGTAACTGTATTGTCCATCTGCATGGGTGTCATGATGTTCACCACTTCTATCTTAAGAAGCACGAAGTTGGCTTTGGAGAAATTTTTTACCATGGTTTCCTTAATGGGGGGTGGGGATAGGATGTGGATATCAAGGGTGATTAGCATATGGTCGGATCGGACCAACAAGGAGTTGACTTCAGGTGTGGAACACCGGTCACTCATGTTGGTAATGACTAGATCTAGGATATTGTTGGCCCTGGTGGGTGTGTGGATAAGTTTATCCAGTGCATTGGTGTTTATGAATTCCAGAAAGCATTGAGCTAAGGAGCTGCTACACGAGTAGTTTTCCCAGTTAATGGTGGGGTAGATAAAGTCACCCAATATTAGGGTGTCTGGTTGAACCCTAATATTTTCCAGTACATCAAGAAAAGAGGAGTGGGACTCCTGGGGCTTGGTGGGGGATCTACAGCAAGTACAATTTGGATTGCAGTTTTGCCCAGAGTTAGTTGCACTTGGATAACATCAGATGCATTATGCTGAGCAACTAGCCTGGAGGTGTGGATATCCTTAATGAATATGGACACACCTCCGCCTTTGGTGTTTTGGTCCAGGTTACATGGCCGAAAAGTGTGGTATGAGTTATAGCTTGATATGAAATACATAATTAGCTGTGGTTTACTGGCATTATGTTTTGTTGCCATAAATAACACATTCTTTAATAGGTGAAAATATTTGCAAGAGTAAGAGAAAAAAACAACAAAGGCAGTTAGAAGCTCTAAGCCTTATTGTTGGCATAATACATAGCTGCAACAATATATCAGTGCAGGCTGTGATTCTGGTCTTGCTTCCATGGAGCAGTCATATGTAGCTAATTATGAACATATTGCAGTACCTTAACAGTATTTCATTATAGCAGTGCAGGACAGGTCATATTATCTAAGGAACAGTGATGTATAACACATTTATTTTAATCAGTGAACACAGAAACCTAGATAGATGGAGTTTTAAAAAAGTGACTGAATTACAGAGAACAAAGGACAGAGCCCCATGGGATCCCACTAGTAGCAAATGGCCATGTGGATGTGTTAACTCTGATCAAATCTCCATGGGATTTATCCTTAAGTCACAGAATATGCCAAGTAATAAAGCAGTCATGAATATATATATTTTTCTCATTACAGTCCATACAAGGTTTCCACAGTTACCTTAATAGTACTTGCCAGTGGCATTTTAAATACAGATTCCTAAAACAGTCCCATACCATGATTACAGAATTAGGACAGGTGAAAAATTCACAATGTCATCTGTTCCATTGTTTATTACAACAGATGCCTGTGTTTTAAGGGTAAAACAGACCATGTAGCTAAACTAATGCTCTGGAATTATGGCTTTGGATTGCACTGCTAGTGATCAAGGTTTGACTAGGATCTGCTGTACAACAAGACTAGTAGAGGACTAGTTCTGAGCAACATGATGCTGGTTCACCTATCCTGTGGAGATGGCAGAGAATGAACTGCTGCTTGGTTATCCAATAGATAAAGCCATTAAGAAAGTAAGAAGAGTGCTGACAAGCATGTAAGGTTGTATAATGTAACTATATTTATATTACAGAGTTATATTATATATAACTCTGCAAACCCAAGCCATAATAAGTATGTGTTTTGTGTGCCTGGAGTAAGGAGTGCACCCACCAATGCACTGTTTGGGAGTATCAATATGGATCCATGGAAGCAAGTGTTATTGATAGATAATGAAGACAGTTAAGGCTCTCAGTGACAAAATAAAGGAAACGGGCTTGTTAAACAATGATAGAGAATCAGTTTCTGAATTACAATACCTGGGGCTTTACATTTAGAGGACTGTTCAATTTGTTTTGTCCAGAAAGGTTCCAAATGACTGAAATTCATCCAGCATGAGCCATTGATCAGAGCATATGCCCTTAAAATGCATAATTACTATATCCAAACTATCTGTGTTTCTGTGTTTTATCATACGCTCTCCCCAAAGTGAACAACATACCCTAAACAAGGGTAGCAGGCTCTCTGTTCTACAAAAAGCACACCTACTCTTGGAATTATTACTATTCAAACTTGTACATCTAAACGCATTTCAATTTTGTGGGGAAAATCTTCCATAAGATGTATTCTTGCAATCTCACATCATCTGCCACTAATCCTCCATCCCTAAAAAATCCTAAAAATAAATTTACACATAGCGACTGCACCTCCTTCTTTTTCCTTGTTCCAAGATTTTGGGAGAATCACTCATCCTCCATAAAAAATATTACCATATACAAATAATTTTGTTCCTTCATTAAACACCACCATGAAAATGTAACCATGTGCATAAAGCTCCAAAAATATATATATATAAAGAAGTTACAAAGTATAACAATTTCCAGAGTATAAAAAGAAAAGAAATTAACACAAATATGTACAAGATAATAACACATTAAGGTTAAAGTGCACATGTTAAGTTATGAGGTTAAGCAAGCATATGCAGGTAGTAACTCAGTAGGTAACAAGATTTTTTTTAAGGTAGGAGTAACAGTGGTAAAACTGGAGTTTCTACTTTACACGCTGACAGATGAGTACGTTTCTCCATACTTGTAGTATGTAGTAACAGTAATGTTATCTGGTAAATCCTCATAATGACTAGGTCATAGTAAGGTTACCTAAAACGTACAGGCAGAAAGGAGGTAGTTTAGTAGAAGGAAAAATGGGAAAATAAGAAGGGTTAATTAAGTAGGGCCATTGGAGGAGCATGTCCTGGAATGAAATATATTGTCTTTTAGTGTTTTTTTGAACATAGATAACTAGTGAATTATATAAACTATACTGAAGGTATTAGGCCTCATGCTTGCTTTAAATGACCCCATAGTTTAGTTTACTTTTTTAACACAAATGATATTCTTGTAAACACTACTTTAATATTTTATTTACAGTATCTTTACAGGATTTAGTTTTACTCTGGTTGGGTATTCACTCTCAGTAATTAATTCTGTGTGGTTTTATGTATTCAACTCAGTTACAAATATGTATTATCTGAGTAATTTTGACTTTTAGTCTGCATCTCCTGTATTTTAGACTTGATGCAGTTTCCCATTGTTTTATAACTTGTCACATAACCCTTATAGGTTTGTTTTGGTTTTTGCTTGGTTCTTATTCTATACTTTGGTCAGTAGGGCTGAATGGTTTTAGAGAGTTGTTTTATGAATAGGATGGTATTTATATGATTCACTAATATCTCATGTCTATATAAAGTATATTACTACTACAGTTGTGTGATAATCGAATGGAATATCTGTCAGCTCAGCTTATACAGCCCAGATAGAGGATAGGTTTTGTTGATCTGTTTAACGCTGTTTGCAAGCATTATTATGTTTTAGTTTTAACACTGCTTTTTAATACTGATTCTGTATTACTATTTTATTTACAGTCTTTGGTTTTTGACTATGATTTCTATACATGGCAAAGCTTTTCATTAAACTACACTTTTAGGAGATAATCCAGCTAATTCATTCTTTATAATATAATTAAGTATAATTTTCCTTTCTATTTTCAATTAAGTACAGTTTTTCAATGTTTTCTTTTATTGTTGTTTGGATATGACTCTCAGGCTGAGCTGGAAAAGTATCAGTGTAGATAAGCCCAGTGCTCAGTTGAATAAACTCGGACAAAGAAAGGAAGAATTAAACTGCATGTTAGGCCTGGAGCAAATTCATTTTCACTTTGATAAACATGCAGTGTACACTATTGTGACTGGGAGTCCTCTGGTCACCACTGAGGCTAGTCTTGTTTTGGAATTGCTTTAACTGTGACTCCAGCTGTGAGGTGAATTCCATTGAAAAGTCCTCAGACATGAATATCCTTGCAATGACTAATGATCTAGTAATAAAATTATATCTTTTACCTGTTTAAAAAGTTAAAAACTACTGCATGACAGGCAGTATATTACCTGAAGGAAAATTAATCCATGGCTGACAGAAAGTCAAATTTGTATATTTAGAGGAGTTACATTCTGTTTCACAGGTGTCTGACATAAACATTAATTAATTTCCTCCAGTGAAGATCTGGGAGTCTGTACTATAATTTCCAAAGACTGTATCTAGAACCTTTTGACAAAATTATATCACTTACTTGTAGTTCTAACAAATATCCAAATCTCTAGAACTATAAGCATAACTAAAGAAATTTAAACGTCAAACTATTCTGATCAAAGCAGGCTTTACAGTGGTAGGGTACATTAGATTGTAAGTCTTAAAATGAATTTTATAAGTCACAATAGCAGAGTAAATGCTATTTTTTAGTGTGTTGCAAACATCTCAGTAATCACTTGAGCTGAATTCGTACTGTCATGATTTTAATCATCTAGCTGTGAGCTTTCATGTCAGCCTAAGTAGTTCTGCCTGTATCCCTTGATTTTTAAAATAAGTAGAGAAATATGAAAATTATGACACTATATAAATAACATTTAATATTTCTTTAGCCACAGAGGTCAGAAAACAATGTTGCTGCATTGACCACCATGCATACTTTAAGATGAAATCTTTTAATTGCTTGTATATAGCAAGAGTTTGGAATTATTAAAATACATATGAACAGTTAGTACTAGATGCATAAAGGTGCCATTAGAATGATCCTAGAATAAATACCTGGAGGCATCTATAGGGCTTATTGAGCTAAAATGCAGTTTGGGTCAAATAATTAGTCAAAACTAGGGTACATTTGGTCTATAGCTTATTTAAAATTCCAGTCTGTAGTCTATGTTGCCTATATTTAGAATAAACTAATATATTCTTTGTTTCATGCTCTGAAAAGTCAGACCACGACAGCTCTATCTACAGGTTACATAATGGGTGTGAGCACTACAAATAATTTTCCAATAGGATTTTGTTTTCTAGCTAACAAATAAAATATCATTTCTTTTATTTTATTATCAAATCCAGCAATATTACTCACTGCTTCTCTGCATAATAAAACAAGAGCATGTCCCGCACCCTGCTGATATGATATGAACAGTAATATGAACTCAGAATAGTTATTTGTTGGTTTTAAAAATCTGTTTATGTTCCATCTGATACAAGTTGTTATTATAGCAACATAAAATTATATAATATGTCATTTTATTATAGCAACATAAAATTATAGAATTTGTCAGGTCACATGTTATATATACCATGTCAAACAAATATTTTTCTTTTTTTCAATTTGCAATAGAAGTAGAATATCTTACTTTTCTGGTCAAAAATTTGTCATGTCTTATATTACGAATTATATATGCAGTATATAAAATAAAGAAAGTATGCAAATATAACATCAATTTGGTGGGAAAAAAATCATTCTGTAATTGACAACCTGCAGCTTAGACATGGATACACTCTGGTATTAGAAAAAATAAACAGTACACAATTTTCATGATTAGGTTTCTAAAATATCTTAAGAAAAAAAGAAAAAAAAACATAAGCAAAAAAAATGCACATTTTGATAACTGATTAAATAACTCATACTCACTATTGCATTTACTGCTTGCACTGCACAACTTTAACATTTTAATTTGATGTAAGTACATATTGCATTCTACATCTAGCTTCTTCTTAAGTGTATTATATTTAGCTTCTTCTTAAGTGTACTATATATTTGTTTAGGAACAGCATATTTGATTAGCGTGTCCTTCAGGCAAAATTGCTTATGTACTATGATTCACTGTTTATATTTTGTTGTGATTGTTGCAAATATTGTTTTACTTTAAGTCACTTTCTTTTCCTGCTTGTCTCAGTTTACCTACCTATTTAGTAAAGCAAAACAAACAGATAAATAAATAGTTATGTAGGTAGGTAAAACTAAATCAACAATCCAACATAGGAACTACTTTTATGTTAACATCAAAAACGTTAATAAAACAGATATATCTGTAAAATAAAATAAACAGTCAAAAACACTAAAACAAGAACACATTCATTTTTAAGTGAGACCCCCCCCCCCCCCCCATTCATTGCTGTTATTGGAAATTACAAAATAGGTTGTGAAAATGAGTGATTCAGAGCACAGGAACTTCAAGGTAACACTTTTGTTAAATTTCCATTTCTGTATCAGAAAGAACTGTTAACAAAATAAGTATGAGCAGAATATTATCTACATGCCAATGCTATGCTGGCTAGTGAAACCATAATTACTTAATATCTGCAGAAGAACACCAGTAGAAAATAAAAAAAACAAAACTCTAAAAATAACTAATTACTTAAAAACATCAAACGCAAAAAAATGAAAGGCTACTTTACTTAAAACACAACATCAAACATAAGAAGGAAATGTTACTTATCAACTATATATAATGTTGATGTGTGAATAATGGTCTAGCTAAACTTTGGTAACAAGTAATACTTTGGAATTTATCCTCTGTGTTACATGTTGCTATCATAACTACAGACATAATTACTTACTTGAGTTCTAGGCTATTTCTATGGTCTAAATTACTGATTATGTAGCCTAGTTCCTTAATCCCTGCTTTATATTTTACCCCCAAATTAAGGAGTGTGTCAAACTAATACAATTGACAACACCTGCTCCTACAATGAACACACAGATTGTATATCCACATAGCTCACCCAAGAGTTACCAGGGAAGCAGACCTAAGCCCATATTGTCCACCAAGTCTGTTCTGACATAGGGAAATGTTTTAGTCATATGTGACTCTATAGTCAGGCATATAGATGCAACACTCACCAGACAAGAAATGGGACTGCAAGTTGTTTGTCTGGTGCTAGGATCTGTGATGTCACAATGGCCCTAAGGGCTCTTTAACCCGGCAGATATGAATATGACCTGCTGGTGGCCAAAGAGGGTGTAAATGACCTGACTCACTCTACACAGAGCGACATGGTGAAATACATGATGGAATTTTCTGTGCATATGCTATAGATAGGAAGAACACTTGTCTTGAGTAGTATCTTACCTTTGCCTGGCGTTACAACAAGATACCAAGACAAGATAATCATTTCTAACAGTTAGCTAAGCAGCTGGTGTCATGAGAAGGGATCCAGTATATGCTGACTTGGGATGAGACAGCAGTCTTACCACTGTACAGACATGGTGGTCAAGGGAGAGGCTGCTATCAACCTGTGTGCCCAAATCTCTCACTACAGATTGAGTGCTTAAGGTGTTGTTATTAATGTGCTAATCTGTATGGATGTCACACTTGCTGAAGGGGATGATGATGCATTGTTTTGCATTTTGTTGGAGTCCATGACTTTGGCAGCAATCACTGGTCTGTGTAAGACATTCTTGTAGCATGTTGACATCACTTGGGGACTCTATGACTGCTCCTAGTTTGTAGTCACCTGCAAAATTTGTCAGCCATAGGATTTGTTCTTGCCTGTGCATCCAGGAAGTAGATTACAAATAATAGGGGCCCCAGCAATGATTGCTGTGGAACACCACTGGTTACGGGTATGCCGATGTAGGCTGAGTCCCCTATTTTGACTGTGTGTCTTCGATCAGTGAGCCAGTTTGTAACCCACCTGAAAATATATGGTTTAATCCCCAGATGAGTGACTTTATCAATGATACCAAAGTGGGGAATAGTGCCAAAGGCCTTAGCTAAGTCTAAGTAGGCTATAAGCACTGATTTACCTTCATCCAGGGCTTTATTGACCATCTCAAAAAAGTCCACCAAGTTCATTAGGCACAAGCTCTCTTTAATGAAGCCAAACTGAGTTGGATCAAGCATTTGGAGGTCTCCTACATCTTTGTTGATAAGGTCCATGATGATTCTCTCCATGTCCTTGCAGATAAGGCTGGTCAGGTTTATGGGTCTATAGTTCCCAGGGTCAGTGGATGCACCCCCTTTATATAAAGGGATGACAGTAGCTGTTTTCCATTCCAGAGAGACATAACCAGTGTTTAGACTGTGGTTGAAAAGAGTGCCCAGTGGTGCAGCTAATTCCTGTTTTAATCCATTAAGAATGCAGCCAGGGATATTATCAGGTCTCATAGAGGCTATGTTTTTGGCTTTGGAAAGGGTGTTTAAGACCTGTTCCTTATAGATAACAGGTGGAGCACAGGAGGTAAGGAATCTTTGGGGTATATGTGGTGGGGGCAAGGGGGAGAAATTCTCACTGAACCTATCTGCTAGCAGGTTGGTTATTTCCACGGGTTCAGTATATGTGGTGCTATTAACAAGTTCTGCACAAATCTGGGTTCTTCCTTTAAGGTTATGGATGTAGCTAAAGAATGCCTTATGTTTACCCTTTGCTATGGAGGCTAATTTGGATTCAAATAGTGTCTTATTTGCTTATTTAAGTAGAGGAGGGAGTGATACCATTCCTTCCTGCTCCTAGACAGCAATTTCTTTCATTTATTGTATAACTTGTTTATAGCGGATACACACTGGGCTGGTTTGTTCATTTTTGAAGATCTTACTTTGATCCTGTCTGGTATGGCTGAGTCAATGCAATTGTATCAATGTTTATACAAAGCATTAGTGTATATCCTAGTATAGGTGTCATTCCTATCAATGGGGCAGGAGCTAGAGGCTATTAATTATGTCTCATAACAGGTTCTATTTGACTTTGGAGAATTGCTTTAGTCTAGTTTCTAATGAGGGTGGGGTGGATGTAATTGTTACTTCTAATGAGACTGACTGATGATCAGACCTCACCAGGAAGGGCCACACACTTGGAGTGGTGCAACAGTTGCACATGTTATTGAACACCAGATCCAGAATATTTGAGCCCCTTGTGGGGGTGTCAACCAACTGGTCCAGGGCACTGGAGTTAACAATGTTCAAGAACCTTTGGGCAAGTGTGTTTGCACAGGTATAGTTTACCCAGTCTATTGATGCATAATTAAAGTCTCCCATAACCAGGGTGCTTGGTTGTATCTTGATTGACTCATGTAGACTCAGGTAGGCAGTGTGGGTATCTTGGTTCATTCATGGAGGGGGTCCTATAGCTAGCAATAACTTGAAGAGGAGTCTTGCCTACAGTCAGTTGTATGGAATCATTCTGTTTTACCAATATGGAGGTGTATTTATCTTTGATGAATATTGATACGCCACATCGTTTAGTTCTCCCACTCTCATTTACGGGTCTAAATGTGTGGAAGGCAGGTTGCTCTCTGCAGCCTTAAACCAAGTCTCTGTGCCTGCACAGATGTCAGCATCTTCTAAGGTCAGGACTTCTCCCAGAGTACAGTTTCAGATTTAGACTCCTAGCATTTAGCAGCATAACCGCAAGGTTGGTTTTGAGGATATTTCTATGTTGGGAGTTTTGTTCTTGTGACCTTGCCTAAAAGCAGCACTATGGGGGAAGCAAGAGCCTTAGACAGTAACCAAAATTCCAGGGGTGACAACTGAAGACCATCTCTGGCAAAGCATTGAGGTCTATCAACCATATCATCCCAGGCTGGCAGGTACTGGATCCCTTTAGAATGACACCAGAAACTAAGCCAATTGTTGAAATCAATCATTTTCTGTCTGTATTGTGTCATCATCCTAGAGGAAGGTAGTATGCTGCTTAAGCCTAGGGACATGCCTGCCTGGGACACATAATCAGAGTGCTCATTCTTATCTCTCTTCATATTGCCCAGTGAGGTAGGTCTCAAGTCATTCACACCAACATAGACTATAACAGAGTCACAACAGTATAATCATGAAACTCCAACTACTACAGCACAAAAGAAATTTTATTAAATAACTACAACCAAAGTAAGCACTTTCATAGCTGTTCACCACTTCATCAGACCTAAGTTCAATAAAAAAAAATACAGTTATTTAAATGGTCAACATAAAACAACACAAACAATTAAAACAATACATTAAACAAAGGGGTTCTGCATACCATCCAACTGGAATCAAAAGACGACGCACACCTCTACACCTCTTTTCATTCATAACAAACAAACCAGTCAAGTCACTGAACAAAACCTCCAATCAGGATGGATTTATCTCTAGGTGCTGACCTATCACATCAATGGAATAAAGGATGGGACGTAAGCATGGGATCGTACAGCCCAGGAAACCTCTCAGTTTGTAACTCAATGATCAATTTTAGCTCATTACCGGTTATATGCCTGTGTTAAGATGAAGGAATGCTTTACAACTGAAAAGAAATTGTTATGGGAAGTACAGAACTTCTGCAAGTGATGCATTCCAATGCACCAGATACCTTTGTTGAAAGATGGTGAATAAGGTATTGTTTTACTTATTGATGAATAGCTTGCTGCTTTGGCAAATTTGCAGACAGTCAATTTTTCAAAGGGTAGTGTGCTACAGGAACTGTTGTGCCTGTAAAATAAAATTTCAAATTTCTGGTATAAGCAGAAGTGAATTAGTGCCATTATTGTGAACTTTTTAGTATGTGTATTTTGTACTGAAACTATTAATATGGTATTGTAATGATGTTTTCTTCATTAGGCATACCTGAAAAATTATATGTAAAGCACTGCAACTTCATTAATACAAACTTAACAAACAGTATCTTCCTCCCCTCCCCTGTTCCACTATAGGGTGTATGGTGCCTCTGAATGTCACATTTGTAGACGTTCAGAAATGTTTTGGAAATCCTGAATACATTATCAATACCATTTTTACATGCCTTAAAGGTGCTGCAGTGGCCTTTGGTAGTGCAACATATAAGGGTTAAATTTAGGTAATATACAAAAAATTCACCTGACAATCCGAGTTATGATCAATGTAATACAGCATGAGTAATAGCCTCCCTGGTGTATAACACTAGCATTTAGATGTGGATATAAGTGAGATTAATATCATAGTACAGCCAGACTCATTTACTTTGCAATAGAAATAAAATATAAGTCAGCAAGTACTTTGTCAAAGTATAGAATATAGCAGTCTTTACAAAGTAAAAATTACAAAATGGGGGCTATTTTATCAAAAGGCTTTTGCCCAAACCCAGTTCCATCTTCCAGTGACAGTCTGCGTTTTCCTCTTCCAGTGTCAGTTGATGCAGAATCTAGTCAGGACATAGTTTCTAGGAACTGTGATATTATTTCCAGTTGCCAAGAGATAGGCAAGGCACTAGGCCCCTCTTCATCTTTCAGTTACAAGAGATCCCAGTCTCTCAAATCAGTATTTGATCTAGCTGGTCAGAGAAATTTAACTACACCTCCCCCTTCAGTTGGTGTGTTTTGTTGTGGGAAATGTGTTTGCTTCCAGTACATTGCAAGTGGAGACTGTTTCACCTTACACACTCCTAGACAAGTAATTAATTTTTCAAACACATTTGATTGTAATTCAATTTGCATAGTATACCTTGCTGTTTGCAGTCACTGTGGGGCATTCTATGTTGGCAAAAATATTAGGAAGCTCAGCGATCGAAACAAGGAGCATTTCCAAGCCATAAGAAAATGTAATGAAAAGAATGCTCTAGCTAAACACAAGCTAACCAGCTAGGGTTGCCACCTTTCTATTGTGCCATTTCTTGAGAAACAAGCCACACCCATTCCCTGTAATAGGCACATCCCTTTGCTCTAGCACCCTTCAGCTTATATTGATTTAAAACATTGCAGTAAAAACAGCCAAACTAAGCCTTGGTATAGATAGTATACCCTAGAAAACACATATCAAGGTAAACATAGCAGTTAAGACAAACTAGAGAAATGACAGTTCTACAGATGCAAGAATCTTATACAAATCAGTCAGTATATATTCACTGTAACATCAAAGTGCACCCACATGAAAAATAAAAAAAAAATATTAAAATAACTTTTCAGTAAACAGCCAAACCAACCCTTGCTATATATGGATACAGTTATAACCCAAGCATCATAAACAAATCATTTATCACTATTAATGAATGAGATAGTGTCAGCACAGCTAATGAATTAATATAAATTTAATATTTACAAAATTCACTAATAGCAATGCTAGCAGTATCGCATACCAGACCACATTAAACCTTTGAAAATCTTTCGAATAAATATTAAATTCCACTTACCTCCAGAAAAGCAGCAGGGCTCCTTAGACAATCTCAGGAACAGGGTACAGCACAAACTAACTAGTCCATGCAGAGGCAGAGACTGAGAAAACAAGCAGCTGGCAGGGCAAGAAAAGGGCTCAGTGTCACCAACAGCAGGGCAGCAGCAAAAGTACTGATACAACAGCACTGCTCTTGAATGAATCCCAGAAGCAAGCAGGTCTACTCCGTCTCCCAAGTCCCGCTCTCGACCTTCCCATCCTCGAATCCCTCCAGCAGCAACCTTCAAGAGCAGCAAGCTAGGGCACAAGAAGACCACCAGGCAGCCAACAGTCCACACAAATCTGATCTGAAGATCCTCTTCCACCACGGTCCACGGCAATCAGTAGAGAAATCTCAGTCCTTCTGGCACTAGCACAGAAGCTAGTTATACGATGCAGCAGATGGTCAAAGGCACAGAAAGCAAGGAAAGTTTCAGAAACCTCAGTTCTTTCGTCTTCCTTCTCCTTCTTCAACTTTCAAAAAGGCTTGGCAGGCAACAGACAGTATTGCTCAAAGCACCACTTTTTATATCTTAATTTTCGCCAGTAGACGTGTTGATTGGCTGCTTGCTGCGATTCCTCCCCATGCAGCAAGCAGCCAAACAACCACCAAGATGGCAGTGTAATTTTTTTTTTTCGTCAGGGGAAGACGCGCTGACACAGCCTGATGGAGGTGAATGCTCTCTCTCATGCTCTCTCTTTCTGGAGTCGCAGAGCAAGAACCGGAGAACCAGAGTGCCCTATTGATTTCCTGACATTCCGGGAAAAAAACGGAGGGGTGGCAATCATATAACCAACCCTTCCTGCTCCACTTTTAAATTTCTAGTGTTAGTCAGTGTTTCCTTGATCTATAGAGATGGGAACCCCCAGCTAGAAGTTAAGGAGCTTAGATGGCAGGTTAAACTGCAAGCTGACACACCCCCTGGGCTTAATTAGGAATTTGATGAAGGCAAATGTCACCAGTGAAATGGCCTTGCAGCTTACCTGTACTAGTTAGGATGCAGCTTACCTCTATTGGTTAAGACCAGAACGGGAATGTTAGGTAGCGTAAGAGGGAGAGAAGAAGTTAGGTTAGAAAAAAAAGTATAAAAACAGATGGGTTCTTGGAAGGACAAGACTGGAGAGGTGCTAAGATTAAGTCATAGGCACACTTTAGTGATGGATATTTTCCAACTTAAAAGATGAAGAGTACAGGCATTGTAGTGTCTGTGCTAACAGCAAACAGAAAGGGCAGCTAGAAAGCAAAGAGGCTGGTTCTATCTTATTAAAAAAAAAACACATGTATATGTCCAGTCATATTAATTTTAAACTAAATGAAGGAACTTTTTTTCTGATAATCATGGACAGTGCCATGGGCTCAACCTCAATGCCAAGAAATGTATAGTTATCCCCTTTGGGAAAAAACATGTACCCATGAATTACCACATAGGTGACAGTACACTAAACACCAAAAGTGTGATAAGAGACTTAGGGACACAGGTGGACAGAGGTATCACCTTCAATAACCACATTGCCACAACAGTCAGGAAATCCTTCTATGTGGCATACCTCATCACTAAGGGTTCTTCATCCAGAAAAAAGGAGGTCATTGTCCCACTGTACTCATCCCTCATTAGACCCATTATAGAATACAACACCCCTTTTGGTATGTACCTCCCAAGACATCTGCAACAACTGGAAAGGCCGCAGAAATACCTCACTAAAAGACTCATAGGCCTAAAGCATATGCCCTATGCCGACCGCCTTAAAAAAACTCCAGCTATATTCTGTCGCATATCATCTATTCCGAGGAGATCTCTGCTTAACATACAAGGCCATGTCAAACTCAGAGCTGTTGGACATGCTACATTTAAAGAAATCCCAATCCTTCAGAGCCACATGCTCTAGGGATCTAAACCTTGTCATCACAATAAACAAAACATACTGGAGGGAAAATATCCTGAGCCAGAGACTCCCCGGACTCTGAAATAGACTACCCATACATATCAAGCAAAGTGCCTCTTTGGCCTCTTCAAAAGGAGCCTCGATGATTGGATGGGAGAAAGGAAATTCACCTCAGGGATCACGTCAGTCACCCTGCTAGACAGGCGTTCAGGGAAGTAAATACTGTGGGAAGAAATAGACAGGGAATTTCTTACACTGTTGGTGGAGGTTTTTTACTGCTGGATTAAATGATTTCAAGTACTGGATTAAAAGATTTCAAAGCTACTACGCAAAGTGAAATGATTTTTCTTTCATATCCAAAATGTTTTATGGCTATATATAGATATATATAGATATATATATATATATATATATATATATATATATATATATATATATATTCACACACACACACACACACACACATATATATATATATATATATATATATACACACACACATATATATATATATATATATATATATATATATATATATATATATATATATACATATACACACACACACATATATATATATATATATATATATATATATATATATATATATATGGATCTAATACTATTCACTGAAAGCACATTTCACTGAAACACATTTGACTGTGCACAATTCACTGAAAGCTCAATTCACTGAAAACACAATTCACTGAAACACATTTCACTGAAAGTTATATATGGCCTTTTCCCCACTGTACTGCGACCCTAGTGTTAGTATATATAGTAAGGGGGGTGTGGGGGGCAGTGCCCCCCACATTGGGGGGTCACCCCCCACATATTTTAAGTATATATTATTTTCAGAGAACAGTAATATATTGCAGTTGCAAGTATCCATGTATATAGTTCAAAATATTTAAAATATGTGGGGGGGGCTATGTCCTTCACACCCCCAATGTGGGGGCGGTGCCCCCCACACACCCCCTTACTATATATACTAACTCCAGGGTCTCACTACAGTGGGGAAAAGGCCATATATAACTTTCAGTGAAATGTGTTTTCAGTGAATTGAGCTTTCAGTGAAAAGTGCACACTAATTTGATTTTCAGTGAAATGTGCTTTTAGTGAATAGTAGTAGACCCATATATATATATATATATATATATATATATATATATATATATCATACCTCTCAACCATACCAAATTCCTTGGTATTTCCTGGTTTTGAGGCCAAAATAGTGGGGTGCCATAAATTCCTGAGTGGCCCCTTTAAATTCCATTTTTTATGCACAATTTACAGTTACTGCTGCCCACTGGAGACTGGGAAAGCTTAACTCATTACATCAGAATGATGCCTCCAGGTCATCTGCAGTTAACTCCTATTGGCAGGTCTAGGCATCAAATATTGCTTGTTCATACTTGCATCAATAATTCCAAAACCATGCTATGTACAAGGTTTTAAAAGATTTCTTCTTAAAGCTTACACAATGGCAAACTCAACTGCATTAATATTTGACCTATGTTTATTGCAGGTAAATAGATATTAACTGTTGTTTTTATGATATTAATTTATATAGATATAATTTTCACATTTTTCTAAATATCTCAACAACCAAGTAACACAGACACAACTCCTTAGCCTCATATGAAAGGTCTTAGATAAATGAATAAAATGCTGCTGACAGTATGTGTGTAATGTGAGTATTTCCTGAGATATTGCAAGTTATTTACAAAATATTACAAATGTAATATTTACTCCCCAAAATTCAGTAAAACTACGTGCAGAGATAATGCTATCCCTGCATGGTATGAATCATGCCCATGTAGTAGTAGCTTTAACAGCAGTGAGCCTTGCATATTCATGAAGGTGTGCTGCTGCTAAGGCTAAATGGACACAAACACTACTGAGTGAAGGAGGTGTGTTTAAGTAGTGCATGCACATCTAACACACCCCTGCACTCAGAAGGTGCTACTCGGCACTTTTTAAAAATATTTCAGTGTCCATGGACACTGAAATAAAATAAAATGAGTATTTCAGTGTCCATGGGCACTGAAATAAATAGGGGAGCAATAAAACAATGCAGGGGTGTGTGGCAGCTTCCATCACACACCCCCTGCATTGTAAAAGTGCTGTAGGGCCATATCCCTCCTCTGTACAGGTTTCTGCAGAATGCTCAGATACCACCTCACATACCTCTTAACCTCCTAGAGCCAGAAAGCTGTACAAAGTCAAAAATAATGGGTGGACAAAGACACAAAAATAGGGACACTTTTTAAATATTGCACTTACAAACCTGTAAATTTGATGGAATAAAAGGATTGCAGTAGCACAGACTTCCTGAAGGGTATGAAGACTGAAACCAAACTGTCTGCCATTGTACAAGTGCCATACAGTCATACCCCTCCACTGTACAGGTTTCCGCAAAATGCCCAGATGTCTGCCTCACATAGCTCTCAACCTCCTAGAGCAAGAAAGCTGTACAAAGCCATAAATAATGGGTGGACAAAGGCACAAAAATAGGACACTTTTTAAATATTGCATTTACAAACCTTGAAAGCTGATAGAATAAAAGGTTTGCAGTGGCATGGACTTCCTGAAGGGTATGAAGACTGAAATCCAACTGTCTGCCATTGTACAAGTGCCATATGGCCATAGCCTTCCACTGTATAGGTTTCCTCAGAATCCCCAGATGCCTGCCTCATATACCTCCCAACCTCCTAGAGCCGGAAAGCTGTAAAAGCCATAAATAATGGGTGGACAGAGCCACAAAAATAGGACACTTTTTAAATATTGCACTTACAAACTCAGAAAGCTGATAGAATAAAAGGTTTGCAGTAGCATGGACTTCCTGAAGGGTATGAAGACTGAAATCCAATTGTCTGCTATTGTACAAGTGTTGTATCGCCATAGCCCTCCACTGTTCAGGTTTCCGCAGAATGCCCAGATGCCTGCCTCACATACCGCTCAACCTCCTAGAGCCAGAAAGCTGTACAAAGCCATAAATAATGGGGGTACAAAGGCCCACAAATAGGGACACCTCTTAAATATTGCACATACAATCTTGCAAAGCTGATAGAATAACAGGTTTAGCATGTGCAAGGATCTTCTGAAGGGTATGAAGTTTGAGACACAATTGCCTGTCATTATCCCCTGACATAAACCCTGAGTGATCTGCCAGTGATTTGTCCCATGTGTCTCCTTACACTTTCCCTTACTGTGACTGACAAGAAATACAGCTACATGTAAATAAAGTTGGTGTATTAATCTGATTTTGTTTTACATTCTAAGATATGTTTAATCATAGCTGAGCCGGTTTGCCCGTTAGGGCTATCTGCTCAGTATTGCTTAAACATCCCATAGGAGATAAATAAAAATATAAAGCTAAAATCCTAATGATGACATAGTGTAATGGTTAGTGTTACAGCTTTGCATGCAGGTGTTCATGGTTTGAGTCCCAAGACAGGCACTTTATTTTTACTTGGGAAACCATTGTTAAAATTATTTTTTAATATTAAATTATGTAGTAATCAATATCATTCACCCAGGGTAGTGTAGCAGGTCTAAAATGGAAGTGTGAGTGCATATAACATGTGAAATCACCCATGTATACACAAGTGTCTCATACAGTATAGTCACACCTCAAGGTAATTTAATGAAAGCCCATAGGGGATGTCATGTAAAGTAAATCATATACACTTAATAATATGTCAGTAATGATGAATTAATCTTCAATCCTGATATATAAATAAAATATAAACTGAGCAATGGTAAGCAGTGCTCAGCTCTGCTTGGCTGGGTGTAAGCGGGAGTAAGCGGTGCTAAGTGAAGCTAAGAGGGCTTAACCATCTCTTAGCATCACTTAGTTTTGTGCAAAAAAACACAAACCTGCTTATAACTTCTTAAAAGTGCTTTAATAACTCTGTCTCCACCACCCCCTGTTCTTCCTAGCAACTAATCAGCCCTGCCATGTCTCAAACCTAGGACACGGGCACTACAATCACAGCAACATACCACTACACCATCTGAGCTGTGGGAATTTGTAATGCTTTTTACAAACATATCATGCATTCTGGTCATTTAGCATTAATGAAAAAAGTCATCACTTCTAAGTTTTGAACATAGGGCCCTGTGGACTACAGTCACACAAAAGTACCTTGACACCATCTAAAAAGTAGCAATTTGTAATGTTTTTCCAAACATATCATGCACTGCGGTCATTTAACATAAGGGAAACATATATATATGTTGTATTCTTATATACATATATCTGTATATATAAATACAAATATATATATATATATATATATATATATATATATATATAAGGATAACCAACCTCTTACTGCAAGACATCTGCAGAAAGCCTAACAAAGTGGGGGGATAAAATGCACACAACAGTGACATCTTTAACATATGGCTGTTACACATGTAGAAGTCTGCTAGAGTAGCATGGTTTGATTTAAGATATAATTCCTGATGGATTCCAGGTCTGAAACACAGATGAATGTCATCATTAGCTGATGTTAATGCTGACATCATTCCAGTGATTTGTTAAAAATCCACAGCTGCTATGGGAAACAGACCAAACATATGAGCCACAAATCTGGACAGTGTCTAGACATCTGGACAGTGGAGAGGTATGACTGCAGTCATGCAACAGAAGAAAAAAACAATGAGAGTGCCAACCATTACACCCTGCACCTTCTGAACCACAGTAAGATCAACATAACACTACCCCAAATCAGCTCTGGGAAATTACCCATGTATTTCCAAATATATCATGCACTACAGGGATGGAACTAGGGAAAAGCAGATATTGGTGCAGAAATGTCCACCCACAACCATTCGCAAAACAGTCACAGCAACATACCAGTACCCCAAATGAACTATAGAGTAGAATGACTGTTTGAACAAACATATCCTGATTGCCAGTCACACACTACGCCGACACATACTGGCCCAACTGACAGTCTATTGGGAATCCTGAGGTCTTACAAGACATTTCTCAGTCTGCCCCTACAAACGTATACACCTGATAGACCACCAGCAATGGTAGCAGTATGCGCAGTCAGATAGAAAAGGATCTATAACACTCAAGTCTGCTACTCTCTGTACTCAGCCCAATATTTACATGCAACACTGTTACACAACCTTGGAAGTCTGTTAACAATGGTCAGAGAGACATAACTCTCAACTGTACAGATTTCCACAGATTGTCCAGGTTATGGGACCATATTTATGGCCACTGTCGCACACCACTTCCAGGAGTCTGCTGAGTCACTGGGATGATGTCAGGAGTGCAGTCACTGAATAATGATATACCATACCTCTGAACCTCTCACTGCAAGACATCTGAACAAAGCATGACATACTTGGGGGATAGGGAGCTGAAAAGAGGGACATATTTCACATAATTGTGTTACAAACTGAAACAGTTGCTGGTGTTACAGGGTTTGTTGTAACATACGATCCCTGAAGGATATGATGTCTGAGACACTAATGCATGTCAGCATTTACTGACTACAATCTTCACATTATCCTACTGATTTCTCAAAAACAGATATTGTCTGAGGAACAGACTAAACATAACAAGCAAACCTCTAAGCAGTCTGTGGACATCTGGACAGTTGAGAGGTATGTCAGAGACACATATCACTGTCAGTTGTCAAATCATGCAGAAAATGCATGTCCAGATAAACCCTGTTAATCTAGCAATCCTCTATGTGTACAACAATAATATTTACTTACAATCTGTACCCAACTCTGCAGCTTTGTCCCCGATGTTATTGGGCTGTCTCCACATGTCTTGTCCTGAGAGATATTTCCACCTACCATCTGTGAAGCTGTAGCCCCCACACCTCCATAATGTCCTCCACACAGGCAAAGAAAAGGGGCAAGGGGCACATGATAGACATAATTATAACACTGTGTTGCTATGGCATTGGCTAATGGAAAGACAACACAACTGCTCTGGATGCAAGTAGCAAGTGGGAGACACCATTCGGTGCACAGGCCATCACTTGCTCATGAGCATTACCTACAAAAGGTAGCCTGCTGCCTATGCAGCACAGGTCTGAACCCATCTACACAAAGACAGATTGCGACTACACAAACCTAACAATTTACATTATTTTGAGGAAACTCTTCAGCACTATAACAGGCATGTCAGTAGTCACATAAGCTTGTCATGGAATGCAGAAGGGGGGTGCAATAATGTCAAATAGGAAGTTAAACACTAGGTTACAACAAGACCTGCTGGACTCACATGCTGGTGTCTGGCACCTATGGCCATTCCTGCTTGCCCTATCTGCATTGACATTTATCACATCCCCAGCCCCTGAGTCACCCCAGCCAAGGTTAGCTCATGTGTAACAACTACTGGAGTGTCTGTTGTCCAGTACTGAGTGTGACACTGCTATGTCAGCTACTTGTGATGCTGTAAATATTCATATGTCACCTGTGAATGCTACTATGATACATATGCTTGTCTTACAAATGTAAGAGACTTATATAGGGTATGTGCATAGTACACAATAGGTGCAGAAGTGTGTGTTGAACTGCATGTTACATACTGAGCCCATACCTGACAACTGTCCACAGTTTTGCAGACTGACAATATGTCTGTCTCATATTTGTAGCCAATGCCTTATAAAGTTGTATATTGTCTGGCACATCACTGGCAACCCATTAAAGACTAGTCATAACATAATAGCATACATTTGATTGTCAGATGTCATATCCTGCAGAGTAGACCTGTGAATGCAACACCGTCTTTGCTGGCAACTAAGTGTGTTTCAGCTAGGTTCATAAAGTGACACCATTTTCTGGCCTTTCCCCACCAGTGATATGTGCCTTTGTGCAGATGTCCTGTTCTAACAGGAGCTAGATGTCTTAGCATGAATCCATGTCAATGCAAGCATACCTTGTCCTGCGGGATGCCGACATTTGTGCAATCACTGACATCTGCTTTGTAGCTGTGGAAAGCACACTAACCTTGCCAGGTTACTCATCCCATCATACGTTTAGACCCCACATGGAGGACTGCAAGCCACAGGAGGTGGAGTGTTCAACATTATCATACACATACACACTTTCAGGCTGGCCAAACAGTATGATACATGGGAGACATCCCGAGTGCAGTTAACAGCTGACAAAACACCTACTCAAATCATAGCTAGCTACAGCCCTCCAACTATGACTATGGACACCCACCACACCTATTAGGACTTGCTGGAATTTGTCAGCATTCAATTGTCTACCCTGCTCCTGGGTGACGTCAACTACCCAACCATAGTGTGCATGACCTATGCCACCTGAACATGAATGCACAGAGATTCCTCAGCTCTGTCAATGGCAATGCAGTGGATCTGCCAGTCAACATTCCTATGACAGGTTGAAATATCCAATACCTGCTCCTAACCAACATGAGTAGCCACTGTAGCACTCCTACAGTGTCATCCTCCTCAGTAAGATCTGGCCATATAACCATCACTGTTCAGGTCACCATCTTCCCTGCCCTACCTTCCTTGTCAGGGTCAAACAAAATTAACTTTACACAATTGACAATAAATCTCTTCAGAGCAGGTAGAAGTAGCTTTACAGCCAACGTCACATCAGCTGGAACTAGCAGTAACATCCAGGCCCACACCACAATACTATGTGTGCACCTACATAGCTGTATGGACTCAGCAATACCTGACAGGACAATATCATTCCCCTCAAGTTAGGGTAAACATCCGTGGTGGACAGCAGCAATACACAAATACCATAATAGGTGGAAATAGTTGCTGGACAGGGCAAGAAGGACCAGGTGCCCTATTGGAAGCAATGTCACCTTGGTCTGCACAAGCACATAATGTCACAGGTGAATCACCCTAAGGCTATCTTTGAGTGCAAATTGGACACATCCACCGAGGCCAGTCACTAGGCCTTCCACACATCTCTGAAATCCCAGAGGCAACACACAAATCTGCTCTGTAGTGGTGGTCAGTAACACCACATACACATATGGCATAGATATAGGTGACCGCCTGCAGGCAGATGAAGTGTAAACATCACCCCCCCGTCCCCCAATTGGTACACATGTGTATGCACAGCACCTGTCCCCCTCCCTTCAGCATCAGGAAGCAGGTCCGTAATTCCCTCTTAAAGGCAACACACAGAAGTCTCCATTGGCCTGATATCATCCCTGGCTGCATCATACATGAAGACAGGCATGAGAACTCAGATCCATTATGCACTGTAGACAACCAAAACCTGAGCACTAGAGTCATCCCATTTTCACAGAGGACAGCCATTATCATCCCTATACACAAAGGTGTAGCAATCCACTAACCCAGTCAGTCATATGCACATCAGACTAACTAGCCTGCTCTGCAAGGGCATGGAGGGCAATATCAAGAACATTATGAACAGGGACATTGCCAACCTCAAAATGCCTGAGCCCACACAGCATGGTATTGTCAAAGGGAGATCAGGCCTGTTAAACCTGGTTGACCTTTCTGAAGTTGGCAACAAACACAAGGATGAGGGGAAGATGGTGAACAATGCCTACCTTCACCTAGCCCAATTCTCTCACAATAATTCCCAGGCAGCCAGGATACTTACGCTTATGCAACTAGGCATCAATCTGTATGTTACCAGATCGGCAGCTAACTGGCCCAATGTTAGCACCCACTTGGTCAGAGAAGTGGAGCCCACCTCTAGTAGCAGAGTCTTCCAAAGCAGTGTAACCCAAGGATCAGTCTGGGGGCCTCTACTCTTTGAGATATATGCATCTGAGTTACAGGACAAAACCAGTGGTCTGTGGCTGGCCAGGTGTACAGATGCTCACAAGCTAGCCACTGTCTTACATTCCCCTACTGATGTGAGCATCCCCCAAGAGGCCTCACCCAATTAATGACTGGTGCAAGAAGCATTTCTGCAAAATGAATGCCAGGAGAGGCATCACCCCCCTCCCCCGCTGCGGCAGATGCTATCCACACTACAGTAATAATGTACTGAGTATGCAATCAGGTGTGAGGCAACTTGTGCACCAAGGCTGGTAGCACCCTTACAGTTTCCCATCATGTGGGCACCATTGTACGGAAGGCTGTCTACATGGCCCATATCAAAAATATGGGTATGTCATCCAGGAACCAGGAGGCCACAACATCCCTGTACCCCACCCTTATCAGACGCATTACCAAGTATAGTGGCTCCTTTGGCATGTACCTTGCCAAGAAAATGCAGCAGTTGCAGAGATCACAGAGGATCCTGACCAGGCAAATCCAGGGTCTGTAACTCCTATCCAATACAGGTAGGCTGAAAGCCCTGTTCCTGTACTCGGTTTCATACAAACTAATCATAGGTGACCTGTGTCTGGCATACAAGACCATTTCCAAAGCAGCCTTAATGGTGTTTCTGCATATCTCTAAGTCAAAAATCACTCACGCATCATGCACGCAAGGCCCTCACCTGGTCTGTGACATGTACACTTTACATGTTTCCTGTATATATTGCAGACTGTCCTGCTATGTTGTCTGAAATGAATCCCTGTGAGTCTGAACTGTGTAGGCACAGCAGTGATATTGTATAGTCTTGTCTTTTCATCTGTTAACATCACATATCGTTACACCTTGTCAATGTGTATGGTCTGTATAGCAGTAAGTCAGCTCTTACAGCATGTGCATGTGCAGTTGGCCATAATTACCATTCTGCTACTAGGCCCATCACACAGTAGGATTTGCCATCCTTAATTGAGGGCCTTACAATACCAGTGAAAGAGATGGATTGTGGCAGGCAGAACTACAATAAGGTCTGCCCTGAAGGGCCCATAGGTGTCACAGCTTTACCAGACTGTACTAGGAGTGTGTGTGTGTGTGTGTGTGTGTGTGTGTGTGTGTGTGTGTGTGTGTGTCTATCAGCAAACATACTACTGCAGGGTATGAATTTACATATGTTGTCTTCTCCTCGCAGGTGAACACAGGGGTTGGTGTTCCTCCCCTACACAACCTGATGTCAGTGTTTTAGTGGACTCCCATGATGATGGTGGCCATAGTGAGGCACAGGTGGGGTTGTTGGTGCCAGAATCCGTACCATTGTTTGGTATCCCACTTTCATCCACCATGTCCCCGCACACAGTCAGTATGCCCACACATACCCAGTCCCCAGCAGCCACAGATAATTGACAGGTTAAGGGTGGTGGCATGGAACAGGCTAGCATGTTGAGTATGGTGAGTGTGAGTGTAGACACCAGCCATAGGCAAAGAGCAGGCAAGGTCACACACAGACAGATGGACAGGGTTGCTCAACAGAGGACTGCTGCCCATCAAGCTCCTGTCGCAACTGCCACAGCAGGTGTCACCAGATGCATGCTATGGTCTATCATGGAGGAACAGGCATGCATTGACTGCAATAACAGACAGATGTTCAGGGTCACGAATGCAGTGATCCCTGCCATGTGTGACAACCTCCATGGCATTTGTGAGCTATACGTCATCATGCTGATGTCGTGGATAGACAGTGGGGTGAGATATTGTCACCGCTCCACTATGCAATGTCTGTGCTTGAGCATATGGTGGGAGTAGAGTAGGGCATTGGCCAGGTGGATGTAGGTCAGCAACATGATCAGCTCTGAGCCCATGTGGCTGTGCACATTCATAGTCCTGTAGTGGCAGAACCAACAGAACTACCAAAGGGAGGGCGCTGTCCACACCACACCGTAGTAGGCCATAGGCACGTTGTCCTGGCCACTGCCATCAGGGAAGTGGATCCAGCAGACAGCAGTCACCATCAGGAAGTAGTACTGCATCTGTCCTTGGGCCTGGCAGTGCCAGTGATACTCCTGGCAGAACCATTCACCATGTCCCTGCCTGGAGACAGTAAACCATACATCCTGCCATGTACAGTCCATGACTGTCCAACATAGCCCTGTGTCGGGCATTCACATTACTTGATGGTGTGCAGACAAATACTCACACATCCCTATCACAGGCCAGTCACCACCAGACACGCACAGCATCTCTGCACGGCGCAGTTGAACATCACCCCTTCAGAGACACACACACACACACACACACACACACACACACACACAATGTCAGCCATATGGCCCAGCTTAGGCCTCTGGTAATCCAAGACCACACCCTGTGCATGTAAGGATAATTGTGCCACAACCCTGTTATCCATACCATTGATGCACAGACATGCTCATATAGGTCTGATGCACAGGGTGACTATGATACAGTGTAGCAATGTCATGCTGTGTAAGGTGCTGTCTGCTGGCAGTAGTTATGGGTACACATTGAGGTATATGTACCTTGTTAGTCATGATGCACTATTGCTGTTAGTACTGCTGACTGACTGTAGTGTCATGTACTGTATTCTGGTTGTGTTACAGGTGTCTGTGTGTCTGCAAGCTGTGGGCCTGCAGAGAGTAGCAAGGATGAGTAAGGCGGAGTAGAAATACAGTACCCTTTTCATAACCAAGGTACAGCTGTATATGTACATGTTTAACAAAAGTGTTTACATGCAACAGTGTGTGGGGGCAATTGTGGCAGACAGCGTGACATTGCATACATGCTCTTGACACAGCCACCAAGCCTTCATACAGGTCACCTGGGTATTCTGAAGGACCGCAGGCTCATACATACAGAGGAGGTTACTTGAGTACTGGCACTAGGTCCCTCACAAACCTAGCCATTAATTCAACCACAACAGATTCAGCTATTAGCACCTGTTGTCCCTGCCATTTTTGTCACATTCACTTGACTATTATGCAGTTGATGAGGGTATGCCTGGTACTGTGTATGACAGGTTTGGGATATATATTCCTGACACAGGTCAGCCTGTGCAAGTCTAAAGTGACAATCACCAGCATGCGTCTCGTCTGTCATCTCATATGCATGCCTGGCCTCTAGTGCTGGTAATGTGCACAGACTCATAGTCCCATACATGGGGAAGCTGGTGAAGGACTGAGTACAGCCCCTACTTGCACAGCCTTACAAATGATAGTGCTAGATACATAATACAGATAGCACAGTGGTACTGTAGTGTGGCATTATCTGCCACTACTATTGAAGTGAGTGACAATTGCAGGGGCAGTTAGGATTGCCAATGGTGTGTTCAGAGACCCTTAACATGTTAGAGCCATATGACACACACACACACACACACACACACTCTCTGCTGTATGGGGACATGCATTGAGACACACTTGCACATGGAGGTGACACTTATCAAAGTAGATGACCTACCCATCTATTAATTTACAATACACAATGATTTGCTGTTAGAAACTATGTAACTGTGCTTGTACGGTGGATGACATCTGTATGGGATGACACTAGGTTTGCAATGAGGGAGCTCACAGGGTGGAAGAGGCACACAAAATGGTATAGCCATCACATACATACACTGAAGAGAGCCACACGGGCTGTGAATACAGAAACACACACACAGTTGCTAATAGACATATTAGTAACCCTAATTATCCACTTGTATGTACTATAGTGATGACACTTGACATGCTTCACATAGATTAAATGCCTGGGGAATAACTCACAATTTCTTACAACAGGTAATCTTGCTCATGCCTTCATGGATGGTGGGATAACCCACCAGACATAGTGATTGGTCTCATCTACTGCTCCTACAAACCTGCACAAGTGATAGAGTGACAGACTTTGTATCAGCAGGATGCGTCAGTCAGGTACAATGTCTGATGCTGGCATGTGTGTCAGTATGGTAACTGTGACATGATTGGCAAGGATATCACAGGAATGCTCATTGTCAAGGGACACACACCACATATAGTTTGCAAATGTGGATATCCCATGTACATCTGTACAGATAACTGGTATAGGCAGTATAGTGTTACATGGTATATATGAGGCAGATATCATTAATAGGATCTTTAAAGTGATGTCATAGGTACAGGGTCAACAGGCCTTAAAATGGTATAACCTATACACACAACAGCCACAGGGATATGCTTCACACACACACTACTATAGTTGTTGTTACTGATATTAGAACCCCTACCTATCTAAGTATTTCCACTATAGTATTACATAGTTATTGTGCATGCCACAGAGCTTAGAGGGCTAACAAGTGTATACAGGTTCATCTAAGTTGAATGACTTCAGCAGGCCCTGTAAAGATGGGCAATGGGATGTGTACTGGGTGGTACACCCCTCAAAATGGTATAACCCACATCTCCAGAGGATATGATTCACACACACACACACACACACACACACACACACACACACACACACACACACACACACACAAACACACACACACAATTTGACACAACTGGGAATGGAACCACTGCCTATCTAATTATTTATACTAAACTGTTACATAGTTATTGTAGACACCATGGAGCTTTTAGGGCTAGGGCTGAGCAAAGTTACTTCTAAGGGGAATGACATCGGCAGAACCACTAAAGTGGGACACTGGGAAGTGTACTGTGTGGGAATGGCCTAAAGCTGTTTCACCTTCACACACTCTCACACACTTAGATTTGCCAGGACTGAGATTAGAACCCCTACCTATCTAGTTGCGTGTGCTATAGTGTTACACAGTTATCACATGCACTATAGAGCTTGTAAGACTGACAGGTGTTCATTGGTACTTTTAATGTGAATGACAGCAGCAAATCTTGTGAAGTAGGGCAATGGAAAGTGTACTGAGTGGGAGTAGCCTCCTAATACTTAGAGCTACAGACACATGCACAGGGGCAGGTGATTTGATATTATAACCCGCACCTCAATACTATTACACAATGGAGCTCACCTAGATGCTGGCACAGGCAACTGGTTACGACTGGTATGCCACTCTCCGCAGCAGGACATCACTCTATGCCATTCAGGGTATCCATGTGTGTGACTCACTGTGTGTGTGTCCACCTATCTCTTGCTCTCTCTCTCTCTCTCTCTCTATTACTGTCTGTATCTCTCTTCCCAATGTCTGTGTGTGTGTGTGTGTGTGTGTGTGTGTGTGTGTGTGTGTGTGTGTGTATGCTTGACATATTATCTGTTGCCCATATATATGTCTGTGTATCACACACAACAGATGTAGATATATCACATATGGGCCACCTACAGCTAGCTGAGGGCACTCCTGTCTGCTGGGTGTGTGTAGGACCAGTTAAGGTGTACATACTATCTGTATGCAAAGACATATATGCACAATACACTTATATAGTCAGATTTGGGTTCCCACATAGCCTGTGATTCTCTATATGCACAATACAGTTATACAGTCAGATGTGGGTTCCCACATGGCCTGTGATTCTCTAAGTGTACTAGCATACCCAGTGTGACCTTCTGTAGTGAGAGTGGGACTCTGTTGCAGAGATAGTTGTACTCCAGTCAGGGGTTTTGTGTGCTACAACCATACCTCTCAAAATTAAACAGAACTTTCCTAGCAGTACTGGGTTTGTTTTAGCAGACATTTTCTGACATATCTGAAGTCTGACACTGCAATGTGTCATGTCATTACTTAGTGACAGACATCCTCAGATCATCACAGTGTTTTACCAGAAGAATACAAGATATATGATGCACAGACCAATATTATGAGCCTGACTATACACATTCTTTACCAAAACTGCCAGTTGAGAGGTGTGGGTACAGCTGGTTGACTGATGCAGCTGTGTAAACAGTCCAGCAACTAGGTGATATACTGGCTGGGGATCTCCTGTTTGTGTGGTATTAGTCTTACTTGAAAAGTCATATCTTGGTGTGGCCATGCCTCTCAATTGTACATTTTTTGGCAGATTGTCCAGGTGTTTGTCTAGAAGTTTCATCGAGTCTACATAAACTTGTGTTTTATGGCAAGTTAGTTGTATATAATTGAAGAGTAGTGTTAAAAAATAATGACAGACATTAGTGTTTCAGACTTCATAACCCTTGGACAATTCCTGTTAATGATGCAAAACCCCGTATCCTATCAACTCTCTCAGTACGTAAGGGCAATATTTACAACACGTGCCTAACATTGTGCCTTTGTCCCACTTTTATTTATGACCTTGTCCAGATGTCTTGCTGTCAGAGGTTGGGAGGTATAGGTGTTGGTACAGAGTGCATTCTACTGTGCAGAAATGTCCATTATATGTGTAGTATATTCCACATAGCACTGTGACTTCCACGTATGTCAGTGGTAGGGCAGTTACAGAGTAATGTGGTGAACCACTGACAGACAGTTGTGTATAGGTTGATAGGTTGCTATGACATTAGTAGGCTATTGGCTCTGCAACCCTTATAACCCATGCAGACGAGAATGTAGCTCATGTTGCAATATGTCAGCACACAGAGCCCCTGTCCAGCAGGAACACAGGTGGGATTACAGGACTGCATTTTGTGTTCCCCATGCAGTTATACAGAGTGTATATCACTAGGGGTATTGAGGCACTTGGCTTGCTGTTGACAAGTAGTGTATTCCACAGATGGGGGAGTGTGTGGTACATGTATCTGTCACACCAACAAGCTGTACTGATATCACAGCCCAGGTTAATACTGCACCTACAGGTTGATGGAGTGGGCCTTAAATTCCAGATGTGCAACAGTCCCATCAAGGCAGGGTATGGATTGCTTTGTATGCCGGACAGGGGTCATCTCAGCAGAGTCTGTATGGAATGGGCTAGAGAGATAGTGCTGTTAGCTTATTCTGTATAGTTTAGGTATTTGGAGTTTGGGGTAAGGCCTTAGTGTTTGCAAGACTCTGGTTTGTGGAGTCTACTGGGTCTGTAGTGTGTAGGTTTGTGGAGTTCTCATGTGATTTTGCCTCTGAGGTGTCCATTGTTGGTTTTGCTTTATTGCGGACCATCACTTAGATGGGTGTGCACTGTGTATTTGCAGGTGATGTATACTGACCCCTTACACTGCATGGCACCTATGTTACTGCACAATCTGTTCTGGTGTGTACATTCTCTGTTTGTCTTGCCAGTGGTTCCCCTTCCCCTTAGGTGTGTCTTTTTGTCCTTCTGTAGTCTGGTCACAGGCTTTGGGACAGTGACTGCTATGTATTTGTAATTCTGATGTGGGCGGGGAACATGCCATTACATCACACACAGGGTTGTGGACTTCACATCGCTGAGTGTACCTGTTTAGCACATTGCCCATCATTGCACCACTACATTTGATTTGGTCCTTTAGGCAGTTTATGTTGCTGTATGTCATTTTGAGGCTACATTTGGGTCTAGCTGTATATCTTCACAGACTGACATCTGCGCAGTCCCAAATATCACAGTCAGACAACAGCCCACACATGGGGACAGGGTGTTAATAATGTTCCTCCAAACATAGACAGTTGGGAGACCAGTTTGGTAATTGTTTGTTTGATCTTATGGGTTTGACATCTGCTTCACCACTGTCTGCCGTTGCTGTTTTGACATGACCCTTTCTTATTTTGCAAATAGTTGGCAGGAAAATGCAATGTTAGGACAAGCAAGAACAGATATACAAGGCATACTTGTGCTTCTTCTGTGACAACCTGTGTCATTCCAGGGGTATGGCTGCTGACCAGTGACATGTTGTCAGTGCTGACACAGGAAGGAGGCAGCCTTTTATACACTGGCAGTACACTGACCTTCAGGTACCTGCTGTCCTACTAGGCACCATACCTCTCAACTTCTGAGAACCAGACATCTGGACAAATCCATATGTGATTGGGGGACAGAGTCGTATATATAGAGATCATTTTTAAGTATTAGCCTTACAAACCTAGAAACCTGATTCAGTAACAGGCTTTGCATTAGTATGCTTGTTTCTATAAGGTATGAAGTCTGACACTACAGTCTGCCATTATTTTCTGACCTTAGTCTTACGTGATTGCCAAATGAATTTCCAAAGAGCCACTATTTCATTTTTACAGACCACAATAATGATGCAAACCTATGGACATTCTGCAATAAGCCTGTACATCTGAAAGGTATGGTTGGCACTGTGTACGTTACTCCAAGCTGTGTACTGTCCATATGTGTGGCCCCCTCTGCATGACCTGTACAGCTTTCCTGCATTAACAGCTATTGACATCTGGACAGTGTGTATAACTCCTACCGTAGGTGTAGCTGACATGCAGAATACTTGGCATTGCAGTTCTTGGAACATGGCCCTATCACAGACAGCACTGTACCTAAGCCACTACAACACAACAGCCGGGATTAAGTGCTAGCCACATCCTGACAGTATTAACCACACATATACATAGCTCATTGTCCCCTGTATATTGTGGACATGCAACAAGTTATCATGTTGATTGGGACAGCCCTAGCAATGTGTGCTCTGCTGCCATTTCCCTGCAAATATACATGCTACTGCATTTGTATGGGAATATGGGGGGCACACCTGTCAACTGTACATGTTTGCACAGACTGTGCTGATATTTGCTTTACATTTTGGTTCCATTTAGCATAGTATTGTGCCCTGTCTTGGAGACTGGAGGCATATTACTAAGGACCACAGGTCAGATTATAATGGCATAATTTGAGTTTCAAACCTCTTACCCTTCAGAGCCTTACTGCAACTGGAAGACCTGCTGTTCTATCACTGTGTAAGTCTGTAGGGGCGGGGTTCATCATTGTTGCCATTTATGGGCCTTTGCCAGACATTTCTTTATGGCTTTCTACAGCTGACTTGCTGGGTGGGGCTGAGGGGTGAGTATGGGATCCCCATGCTGACATCGAAGCCTGTGACCTATGACCCCCCAGTTATTTGGCCCCCCACGTATACTGCAGTAGGATTCATCACCTTGAATACCACTGCATAGTGTTGGGAAGCTGGTATTGTGCAAACATTTCCTGGTGTCCCACATAGCTGCCAGTTGTCTGCTTCTATCTCAGTAGGTCACCCCATTCCCATGCATGCATGCAGCAATACCATAGATATGCTACCAGAACATACTAATACATTCATGTATTGTTAAGAAGACTGACTTACCTTGTGCATGCAGCAGTTGTGAGGACAGTGCTTAAGGGCTGCCTATGTCGGATGCACACAGTACGCTATCTATACATGGTAAGTTACATCTAGTATTATGTGTGTGTCATCCATTTTACTGTGTGTGTGAGTCAGAGAGAGGTGTAAGTCCCTGGGTGCCTACAAGTGTCAGTGTGTGTGCTATGTATTGCCTCTTTGCCAAGG